>NC_058411.1:57798308-57847354 GCF_002201575.2 Neomonachus schauinslandi | reverse complement strand
ATATATATATATATATATATATATATATATATATATATATATATACCACATCTTCTTTATCCATTTATCAGTAGATAGGCAGAAGATATGAATAGACATTTTTCCAAAGAAGAAATACAAAAGACCAACAGACACATGAAAAGATGCTCAACATCATTCACCATCAGGAAATGCAAATCAAAACCACAATCAGATACACCTCACACCAGTCAGAATGGTTAAAATCAACAACACAAGAAACAGTAGGTGCTGGCGAGGATGCAGAGAAAGGGGAGCCCTTGTGCACTGTTGGTGAGAAGGCAAACTGGTACAGCCACTCTGGAAAATAGTATGGAGGTTCCTCAAAAAGTTAAAAATAGAACTAACCTATGATCCAGCAATTGCGCTACTAGATATTCACCCAGAGGATACAAAAATACTGATTCGAAGGATATATGTTTACAGCAGCATTATCTACAAAAATTCTAGCCATTTACAATGACATGGATGGAGCTAGAGTGTATAATGCTCAGCGAAGTAAGTCAGAAAAAGACAAATACCATATGATTTGACTCATGTGCAGAATTTAAGAAACAAAACAGATGAATACGGGGTGGCGGGGGGGCGGTGGGAAGAGAAGCAAACCAGAAATGGACTCCTAACTATAGAGAACAAACTGAGGGTTACTGCAGGAAGGTGGGCAGGGGGTTGGGTTAAATGGGTGAAGGGGATGAAGGAGTGCACTTGTTGTGATGAGCACTGGGTGATATATGGAAGTGAAGAATCACTGAATTCTATACCTGAAACTAATATTACACTGTAGGTGAACTAACCGGAATTTAAATAAAAACCTAAAAAAAGAGAAAAAAAAGGAAACAAGGCAGGGATGTCCACTCTAACCACTATTATTTAACATAGTACTAGAAGTCCTAGCCACAGAAATCAGACAAAAAGAAGAAATTAAAGCCATCCAAATTGGTAAGGAAGAAGTAAAACTTTTACTATTAGCAGATGACATGATACTATATATAAAAAAACCCTCAAGACTCGACCAAAAAATTACTAGAACTCATCAATGAATTTAGTATGGTTGCCAGATACAAAATCAATGTACAGAAATCTGACATTTTTATATACTAATAATTAAGCAACAGAAAGAGAAATTAAGAAAGCATTCCCATTTACAATTGTACCAGAAAATACCTCGGAATAAACTTAACCAAGGAGGTGAAAGATCTGTACTCTGAAAACTATAAAACATTGATGAAAGATATTGAAGACGACACAAACAAGTGGAAAGATAATCCATACTCATGGATTGGAAGAGCAAATATTGTTAAAATGTCCATACTACCCAAAGCAATCTACACATTAATGCAATCCCAACAGTACTTTTCATAGAACTAGAACTAAAAAATCCTAAAATTTGTATGGAACCACAAAAGATCCCAAAGAAGCAAAAACAATCTTGAAAAAAGAAAAACAAAGCTGGAGGTATCACAATTCCAGATTTCAAGTTATACTACAAAGCTGTAGTAATCAAAACAGTTATGGTACTGGTACAAAAATAAACACATAGGTCAATGGAATAGAATAGAAAGCCCAGAAATAAGCCCATATTTATTTGGTCAATTGATCTCTGACAAAGGAGGGAAGAATATGCAATGGGAAAAAGCCTCTTCAACAAGTGGTGTTGGGAAAACTGAACAGCTACATGCAAAGATGAAACTGGATCACTTTTTTATAACATATACAAAAATAAACTCAAAATGGATTAAAGACCTAAATATAGGCCCTGAAAACATAAAAATCATTGAAGAGAGCACAGGCAGTAATCTTTCTGACATCAGCCATAGTAACTTTTTTCTAGATAGGTCTTCTGAGACAATGGAAACAAAAGCAAAAAATAAACTACTGGGACCTCATCAAAACCAAAAGCTTCTGCCCAGTGAAGGAAACAATCAGAAAAACTGAAAGGCAACATACAGAATGGGAGACGATACTTGCAAATGATTTATCTGATAAGGGGTTAATATCCAAAATATACAAAGAACTTTTACAACTAACATCCAAAAAACAAATAATCCAATTAAAAAATGGGCAGAAGACATGAACAGATATTTCTCCAAAGAAGACATGCAGATGGCCAACAGACACATGAAAAGGTGCTCAGCATCACTTGGCATCAGGGAAATGCAAATCAAAACTACACTGAGATATCACCTCACACCTGACAGAATGGCGAAAAATCAACTGAGCAGATGTGGAGAAAAAGGAAACCTCATGCACTGTTGGTGGGTGTGCAAACTGGTGCAGTCACTGTCAAAAACAGTATGGAGGTTCCTCAAAATGTTAAAAATAGAACTACCCTATGATCCAATAATCATGCTACTGGGTATTTACCCAAAGGATACAAAAACACTAATTCAAAGGGATACATGCACCCCTATGTTTATTGAGGCATTATTTACAACAGCCAAATTACGGAAGCAGCCCAAGTGTCCTTTGATGAATGGATAAAGAAGAGGTGGTGTATATCTATCATCTATCTATCTATCTATATCTATCTATCTATCTATCTATCTATCTATACCTATCTATCTATCTATCATCTACCTATCTATCTAAATAGATATCTATCTAAATAGATAGATATACACAATGGAATCTTATTCAGCCATAAAAAAAGAATGAAATCTTGCCATTTACAACAACATAGATGGAGCTCTCTAGAGAGTATAATGCTAAGCAAAATAAGCCAGTCAAGGAAAGGCAAATATCATATGACTTCGCTCATATGTGGAATTTAAGAAACAAAACAAGTAAGCAAGAGAAAAAAAGAGAGAGAGACAAACCAAGAAATAGACTCTTCACTATAGAGAATAAACTGATGGTTATGAAAGGGGAGGTAGGTGGAGGGATGGGCAAAATAGATGAAAAGGATTAAGAGTACACTTGCCATGATTAGCACTGAGTAATGTATGGAATTGTTGAATCACTATGTTGTACACCTGAAACTAATATAACACTATGTTAATTATGCTGGAATTAAAATAAACTTATTTTTTAAAAAAGATAGTCAATTGGCCATGCAAGTATAGACTATTCCTGTGCTCTCTATTCTGTTATTTGATGTATTTATCTATCCTCTTGACAGCACCACAATGTCCCAATTGCTGTAGTTTATCGTAAGTCTTTAAATCAGGAAATGTAAGACTTCCAAATTTGCCCTTTAAAAAATTATTGTGACTATTCTAGGTCATTTGAGTTTTCATAAGTTGAAAATCAACTTATCAATTTCTAAAAATCTTGCTATATTTTATTAGAGTTGCATGGAATTGATAGATCAATTTGGGGAGAATGCATATCTTAAATATATTGAGTTTTCCAGTCCAAAAGCATGGTATATTGTTTTCATTTAGTTAAGTTTCTATAATTTCTCTAAGCACTATTTTGTGGGGTTTAGTGTAAAGGTCATATATGTATTTTGTCAAATTTTTCTATTGGTATTATTATAAACTGAATAATTACATTTAATTTCAGTAACTCATTTTCCAATTGTTTTCTGTCAGATGATAAAAATGCAGTTGACTTTCATCTATTAACCTTGTATCCTACAAACTTGATAACTTCATTCATTAGTTTTAATAATTGTTTTATAGACTTCTGAGGATTTTCTATGTAAACAGTCATGTCATCTACAAATAGAAACAGTTTTACTTCTTCCATTCCTGTTTATGCCTTTTTTAAAAATTGCCTTATTGCAATAGCTACAACCTCCACTGCAATTTTGGAATAAGTAGTAAGAGTAGACATACTCACTGAATTTAAGGGCAAAGCATTTAATATTTAACCATTAGTATAATACTATCTGCAGGTTTTTCCATAGATGCCTTTTTGAAGATTGAAGTAGTTTTGTGGTATTCCAGTTTTGTTTAGAGTTATCTCATTTTAAAATCACGAATAGAGGTTGAATTTTATATAGACTTTGTTCTTCATCTATTGACATAATCATATGTATTTCCCCAATTTTTGTATTCTTATTTATTTTTGAATGTTAAACCAATAAACTCCATATGGTCATGATGTATTATCCTTTTGATATATAGCTGTTTTCAATTTGTAAATATTTTATTAAAAATTTCTGTGTATGGGGCACCTGGGTGGCTCATTCAGTTAACCATCTGCCTTCCGCTCAGGTCATGATCTCAGGATCCTGGGAGCAATCCCTGCAACAGGCTCTCAGCTCAGTGGGGAGCCTGCTTCTCCCTCTCCCTCTGTGCTCGCTCTCTCTGTCTCTCTCAAATAAATAAAATCTTTTAAAAAAAGAATTTCTGTGTATATGTTCATAAGGGTTAGTTTATTTTTCCTTTAATACCAATGTCTGTTTTCAGTATCATAGTAATGCTAACCTCACAAGATTATTTGATAAATGTTCCCTCTGTTACATTTTGCACAATTTTTTAAGGACATATTATTTCTTCCTTAAGTGTTTAATTGTTTAATATAATTTTCAATTTAACAATGAAGGCATCTGGCCTGGAATTTTCTTCCTGGAAAAGTTTGTAATAAAAATTTAATTTCTTTGTTAGATGTTGGTTCTTTCTGGATATCTGTTTCTTCATGAGTGAGCTTTGGTAGTTTGTGTCGTTCAAGGGATTTTTCCATTTCATCTTGGTTGTTAAATATGTTAGCATAGTGCTAATATTTTCATTATCCTTTTATTTATTTATTTTTATAAAATGTACCATCTTAACCATTTTTTAAAGATTTTATTTGTTTGAGAGAGAGAGCGCACAAGCGGCGGGGAGGAAGAAGGAGAAGCAGACTCCTTGCTGAGCAGGGAGCCCCACAGGGCTGGATCCCAGGACCCTGAGATCATGACCTGAGCCAAAGGCAGATGCTTAACCAACTGAGCCACCCAGGCATCCCTCATTATCCTTTTAATATCTGTAGAACCTGTATTGATAACCCCTTTCTATTTTATTTATAGACTTAATTTTTTAAAGGAGTTTTAGGATCTTTTTAGAGCAGTTTAAGTTTACAGAAAACTGAGTGGAAAGCACAGAATTCCCATATACTCCCACCCCTAGTTTCCTCTATTATTAACACCTTGCATTAATGTGGTATATTTATTACAATTGATGAGCCAATATAAATACATTATTATTAACTGTAGTGTATAGCTTATATTCAGGTTCATTCTCTGTGTTGGATAGTCTGGGTTTTGATAAATGTATAGTAACATGTATCCAACATTACTGTATGATACAGAGTAGTTCCAGTGCCCTAGAGTTCTGCTGTGCTCCACCTACTCATCCCCCCTCCAAACTCCCCAAACTGCCTGTAACCACTGATCTCTTTTTTAAAAATTTTTTTTATTATGTTATGTTAATCACCATACATTACATCATTAGCTTTTGATGTAGTGTTCCATGATTCATTGTTTTCGAATAACACCCAGTGCTCCATGCAGTATGTGCCCTCCTTAATACCCATCACCAGGCTAACCCATCCCCCCACCGACCTCCCCTCTAGAACCCTCAGTTTGTTTCTAGAGTCCATCGTCTCTCATGGTTCGTCTACCCCTCCGATTCCTCCCCTTCATTCTTCCCCTCCTGCTATCTTCTTCTTTTTTTTTTTTCTTAACATATAATGTATTATTTGTTTCAGAGGTACAGGTCTGTGATTCAACAGTCTTACATAATTCACAGCGCTCACTATAGCACATACCCTCTCCAATGTCTATCACCTGGCCTGATCTTTTTACTATCTCCACAGTTTTGCTTTTTCCAGCATGTCATACAGTGTGTAACCTTTTAAACCTGGCTTCTTTTACTTCGCAATATGCATTTAAGCTTCCTTCACATCTTTTCATGGCTTAATAGCTCATTTGTTTTTATTGCTCAATAATATTCCATTTATTGATGTACCATGGTTTAATCACCTACTGAGGAACATCTTGGTTGCTTCCAATTGGGGGTAATTATTAACAAACTTGCTATAAATATCCATGTACAGGTTTTTGTGTGGACTTAAGTTTTCAATTCACTTGGGTCAATGCCAAGGAACACAACTGCCGCATCATCTTGTAAGAGTGTGTTTCGTATTATAAGAAACCACCAAACTGTCTTCCAAAGTGGCTATACCATTTGCATTCCCACCAGCAATGAGTGAGAGTTTGTGTAGTTCGACATTCTTACCAGCATTTGGTATTGGCAATGTTTTGAATTTTAGTCATTTTAGTGGGTGTGAGGTGGTATCCCATTGTTGTTTTAATTTGTAATTCCTTAATGACATATAACGTTGAGCATCTTTTCATACGCTTATTTGTCATACGTATGTATATCTTCTTTGTGAGATGTCTGTTCAGGTCTTTTTCCCATTTTAAATTGAGTTGTTTTCTTCTGGCTGAGTTTTAAGAGCTCTTTTTATATTTTGGATACCAGTCCTTTAACAGATATGCGTTTGTTCTTTTCTTCCAGTCTGTGGCTTGTCTTTTCATTCTCTTAACAGTGTCTTTTGCAGAGCAAATATTTTTTATTTTAATGAAGCTGAGCTTATTAAGTCTTCCTTTCATGGATTATGCTTTTGGTATTATATCTAAAGTCACTGCCAGACCCAAGGATACCTAGATTTTTTCCCATGTTATCTTTTAGGAGTTTTATAGTTTTACAATTTACATTTTGAGTTAATTCTTGTGAAGGGTATAAGGTATGTGTCTAGATTCATTTTTCTGGCACCTGGATGTCCAGTTATTTTAGCACCATTTGTTGAAATGATTATCCTTTCTCCATTGAATTGCCTTTGCTCTTCTGTCAGAGAACAGTTAACTATATTCATCAGTGCTTATTTCTGTGTTTTCTGTTCTGTTCCGTTGATATATTTGTCTATCCTTTCACCAATACCACCCTGTCTTGATTATTGTAGCTTTAAATTATGTCTCCAAGATGGGGATTGTCAGTATTATGACTTTGTTCTTTCCCTTCAATATTGTGTTGAATATTCTGGTTCTTTTGCTTTTCCATCTAAACTTCAGAATCATGTTGTTGATATCCACAAAAGGACTTCTTGGGGTTTTTATTGGCTTTACAGGGACTCAAAAGAGCAATTTGAGAAGGGCTGACATCCAGATAATAGTCTTCTTATCCATCTTTACATAGTTTATCTCTCCATATATTTAGATCTTCTTTGATTTCTTTCATCAGACTTTTGTTATAGATTTTTCTTCATATAGATTTTGTACTTATTTTGTTAGATTTTTACTTATTTCATTTTTTGAAGTTCTAATGTAAATAATATTGTGCTTTTAATTTCAAATTCCAATTGTTCATTGCTGGGCTTCTGCTCTGGTAAGCTGAACCTTTCTGTATCTCTCTGTCTCTCCAAATTGGGGGACAGGGATTTGCCTTATGACCTTCATTCTCTGACGGATCTGAGAGAACTAGCTTTTGGCATTATTAATTTTCTCTATTGTTTGTTATCTATTTTATTGATTTCTGTTCTTATCTTTATTATTTCCCTACTTTTGCTTATTTTGGGCCTCCTCTTATTTCTGATGTTTTCAGATGAAACATTAGCTCACTAATTTTAGAATTCTGCTCTTTTCTAATATAGGCATTTAAAATAAATTAAAGTAAAATTTCCCTCTAATGACTGTGTTCTCAGCATTCCTCAAATTGTAATGGGTTATAGTTTTGTTATCATTTAATTTGAAATATTTTCTAATTTTCTTTGTTTCCTTCTCTGATCCATGAATTTAGAGTTGTGTTGTTAAATTTTCAAGTACATTCATGGTTTTGTGGATAGCTTACTGTTTTTGACTTTTTATGATCTGAGAACATAATCTGTATTAGTTTAATCTTCTATTCAGACTTATTTTACGCACCAGCATTTGGTTTATTTTGATGACTGTTACCATATGAGCTTGAAAATAATGTGTACTCTGCAGTTGTTGGTTTTCATTTAGAGTTCTATAAATATCAATTAGTCAAGATGACTGATAGATGAAAAAGAATGGTCAACCCAAAATTCTAGATCCAACAAAAACATCATGTGGAAATGAAGGTGAAAGAAATACATTTTTAGGTGAATGAAAACAGGAATTCATTGCCACCAGAAAGACACTACAGAAAATGCTAATGGAAATTCATCAAGCTGAAGACAAATGATACAAAAGGAAACTTGAATCTCTAGAAATGAATGAACAACTTTGTAAATTATAAATAGATGGGTAAATATAATAGCATATTTTTGTTTTAATTTATTTAAAATACATAAGACTAGGAGCGCCTGGATGGCTCAGTCATTAAGCGTCTGCCTTCGGCTCAGGTCATGATCCCAGGGTCCTGGGATCGAGCCCCGCATCGGGCTCCCTGCTCCGCGGGAAGCCCGCTTCTCCCTCTCCCACTCCCCCTGCCTGTGTTCCCTCTCTCTCTGTGTCTCTCTCTGTAAATAAATAAATAAAATCTTTAAAAAAATAAAATAAAATAAAATAAAATACATAAGACTATTTAAAACAAAATTATATATTGCCTTGTGGGATTTATAGTGTATATAGATAAATACATACTCATTTGCAGCCTCTGCTGTAACAGGAAAAAGTAAAAAAAAAAAATACGAAACTTGGTTGTTTGGATAAACAATGCAAAATACTCGAGAGTTCTTTAAATAATGCTAACTCATGAATTTTTACCAATTTCAGAAAAAATTTATGTTAATAAAATAATTTCTATGTTGATTAACCCAAATTGATAATTTTACATAAATATGGGGTTAGATAGGAGTTTCAAGATTATGTAGTATTTTAGATGATAATTTTAAGGCCCAGCTAGTGTAAACAGCTTATCTCAGGTCACAACTCAGACTAGGGAGGATCTGGATTCCCAGACTCCTCATCAAGCACTCTGTATCCCTTTGGTTCCTTTAACCCTTACTTACTATTGTGTCGTGGTCCATGTGATCTTTAATCCACTCTTTTTTTTTTAAGATTTTATTATTTATTTATTTGACACAGAGACAAAGAGAGCAAGAGAGAGAGAAGAGAGAGGAGCAGAGGGAGAGGGAGAAGCAGGCTCCCCGCTGAGTAGGGAGCCCGATGCCGGTCTTGATCCTAGGACCCTGGGATCATCACCTGAGCGAAAGGAGCCACCCAGGTGCCCCTTTAATTCACTCTTTTAATGCCTTTTCTTTTTTTAACACCTGCTTTCTTGGAGTTTTCTATACACAGGAATGGTTTCTTCTATTCCTCATACATCCATCCATTGCCTACACGTAACCAAGCTCTACAATAGCAAAGGCCTCAAAAATTCTCATTGAGTAAGTGAACACTTATTTAAAAAACTAAGGTTTGTGAAAGTTCAGAGGGACTTCATGGTGACGTGTGCAATGGGAAGGGGTGCTCACACTGCTTAAAGATTAAGCAGAAAAACTGAATTCTGAGGTGATTCAGCCACCCTTCCTAAGACATCCCCGACCAGATTTGCTGAAATAGACAGCTTCATCATCTCTAGGGTCTGCACGTGTTCTAGCTGAGCTTATTATTTTCCTTTCAGCTTCCCTATAATTTGGCCTTTGTTTACATTTAATAAATTAAACATGTTTTTCTAGGCTGCTTTTTATTTTTTTAAAGATTTTATTCATTTATTTGACAGAGAGGACACAGCGAGAGACGGAACACAAGCAGGGGGAGTGGGAGAGGGAGAAGCAGGCTTCCCGCTGAGCAGGGAGCCCGATGTGGAACTCGATCCCAGGACCCTGGGATCATGACCTGAGCCGAAGGCAGACACTTAATGACTGAGTCACTGAGGCACCCCTCTAGGCTGCTATTTAAACCAGAATTTGAACCATAGCTTTTTGCACAGGAAAGAATGCAAATGGTGATAGTTACTTGTACCAGCTTCAAGTAACACCAGCATAATTCTCAATAAATCATTTAAGCAGAAAATGCAATTTTATTTTTAAATGATCATTTAGACCTTGATTCTTTTCTTTTCATCATAATAAGTCTCTATGTAATGGAAGACATGAGTCCTCCAGATAAATTTATCTCTCTCAAAGGTTTATTGATTGAGAGTAGAGAATACAAAACACAGAACAAAAAGCCTGGCTCATTTGCAATCCATGCAAGTAGCAATCATGTTGAATTGTATGATTTGTAGAGTGCCTAGAAACTTTTTAGCACACTGCAGCTTATAAAAATTAAATACTGATTTTTTGTTAAAGAAAGTAACAATTTGAAAAATTTACTTAGCAAATCAAAGGTGCTATTTCTAGCCATAAGTTACCTAGCTCCCTAGCATTAATTTAAGGTAGTAATTATATAATATTAGCAGAATTCTCAAGCTAAGGGAATGATTCATAACATCTCTTCTACCCGTCCCTTCCTTTTCATTTCCTCTGTCAGCATCTTATTCCATTCTTTCTTCTCTTGGCTCATGGATGGCTACAATAGCTACCTCATTTGTTTCCTGAAGTCCCTCAGCCCACTTCAGCCTGCACTGCCAATTATTCTTCCAAGCACATTTCTGTCATCATTTACTTCCTTGCTTAAATTATCTTAATCATGGGACGCCTGGGTGGCTCAGTCGGTTAAGCATCTGCCTTTGGCTCGGGTCATGGGATTGAGTCCTACATTGGGCTCTTTGCTCAGCTCGGAGCCTGCTTCTTCCTCTGCCCCTTCCCCTGCTTGTGCTCTCTCTCTCTCTGACAAATAAATAAATAAAATCTTAAACAAAAATTTATCTTAGTCACTCAGGTTATCTCCTCTGTATATCCCAAATTCCTTAGCCTCACATTCAAGGCCCAACTCCCTATTTAGTAACATTGCCATCCCGTGCCTATCCCTTTCACCCCAGCCAGACACATCTATTTTCCCTGGTATTTCTCTTCTTGTCTCTGATCCCGATGCACACCTGTGGGAAGCAGATATCATGTGCCCCCTTCTCCACCCACCTGAACACTATGGTCCTCCTGGCCCACATAATGTCGCAGGCTCAGTAACACTGGACATTAGATTTGTAACTTTTGCTAAGTTTTCCTTTTCCTTTTAAGTTGTATTCGGTGACCTCAAAAGTTGTTCTCTTAATCATATCCCTGACCTTCAAGGGTTCAAGGGCCATAGACTCCACGCTTTCTTCTCCCTCTCCCACCCACAAAGTTATGAGCTAAAGAGGCTGAGGTCTGCTGCAAGCAAGGCCTAATAACTTCTCTGAGCTATAGCTTCATCATATGTGAGATGGAAATAGCCCCCACCTCATGTAATTATATGCTAATAACAGCACCCACCTCATATAATTATTGAAGATCAATGAGAACTCTATAAAAGATATTTAAAGTATCTGCTGCTGTAGTCTAAGCACTCAGTAACAGCTATTATTATTATTTTTCATATTTTTATTACTACCACTCCTTCTTTTTTTATTCTGTGCAACTTTTAAAGGTCTGGAGACAATTTCCAAAAGATGTAGGTGAGACCAAGGCATCCTTGGCTATGGACGATGGGCCTAATTCACATTCCCTTGCTCTCCATGTTTCTCTGTCAATTTCTTTGAGGTCCTTCATACCAATAGGAGTGAAAAGATATGACACTCAGAGTTGGACTTTTGTCAGAAACAGAAAAAGCAGGGCTTTCCCCTGCTTTGATCTGAGGCTATAGAACCAAATAAGTACTACCACAAAAGTCACTGGATGGGGTACTTACAATAATTAGGTCCTAGTAGTTCACGCATGGTGAGCACTGTCAGGATCTTGTTAACAAAGATATTAGCATACTGAAAGCCACCAGCAGACAAGGTCAAAAGAACTGAGACTAGACTGTGGAGGCATTGAGGATGCTACAACAGTACCTGCTCGAAAAGACCAGAGTGACCTTCTATTCCATATGCTGTACTAAAAGCTGAGCCACTGCTATAGGAAATTATCTGCTAAGTCATTTCTATTTTGCTGAAATTTGTCAGTTTTAGACTGAGCTAACTTCAGAAAAAACAGTTCTTTCACAGAAACTCTCTATAGGCATTTTTTTCTTTTCTTTTCTTTTCTTTCTTTTTTTTTTTTTTTGCTTGTTTCTTGAGGTAAAGAAATGTGAATTTATAAAAGCCGATGCCTTCCTCCTTATAAACATATGGCTATCAACATCCCCCAGGTACTTTGTGCAAAATTTGAAATTGTTTACCAAGAGCAACCTTCCTACCAACTGTTTGAATTGAATAGGATATTCTGTGCTCTGAAAACTTTCAGAAGTCCTTCAGAGCCTAGAAAAAGGCCAAACTCCCCCTTGCTTGCATTCAGAACACTCCAAAATTTTATTGCAGCCTCTCTTGAATCTTATCTCCAGAACTTCCTATGGCATACCTCATGTTTCAGCATAACTCATTCATTCATTCATTCATTCATTCATTCAAAGACACAGTTATCGAACACCTACCCTGAGGTAGGCCTTATACTAGGTATTAAGGATTCAGTGATGACCAGGACACAGTGCGTGAGCCAGTGGGACTTAGAATCTAGCAAAAGAGTCAGATATTAAGAAAATAAATTACTTGAAATTTTACATACAGTTGTGATAAGCAACACACAAATATAAAGTGTACAATGACAGTGTGTAACAACAGAGCATCTTACCAAGTTTCTGGATGTGAAACTTTATGAAAATTATGTATAATCCTGACTGTAAGATTCAGTGGGTTTAGTCGGGAGAAAGTAAAATGGGAAAAAGGAATGTTCCAGGATGAGGGAATGGCATATCCAAAGGCCCCATGGTAGGAAGGTACTTGGTATATAGTTGAGCAAAGTATCCAATTAAGTCTGAAGAATTAGTCAAGGGCCAAATCATGTAGAACTTGTGAAATAATTTAAGTATTTCACCATCTTTCTTTTACATCATGAGACTTCCTGTCTTAGGCTTTTGGACATCCTGTTCTCTCCTCTCTCTATATGTTTTTAAATATGATTTATCCTGAGAAGTCAACTTCATGTGCTATGTTCTCTATCTAACCATCCCTGTTCCTTAAAGCTGGGCACATCAAGGTAGGAAGGGGCTTCTCTGGTCCTCAGTCCCCAGTGGCTTCTGATTAATGCCTTGACCACATGGTTCCTCAGAGCAGTTCAGCTCCTGTGCTCCGTGGAAGACCAGCCCTTCTATTCATACCATACATACATTTTCTCTAAGGTTCATCAATATCCTTACGGTATTTTCATCAATTGGTCTGGAGGTCCTTTCTCTCTGAACCCTCTTTTTCCCCCAATTTTTTATTTGTCTTAGCTAAATCACCCTCCTACCACCCCCACCCCCATTTGCATTGTCCTCAAAGTTCCTTGGCATGATCTCAATAAATCCAGGCTTTAAGAAAGCAAAACTGGGAAGACACACATTTCATAGTCATCTGCTTTGGGCCCCCCAACTTAGACACTGAAAGGTCTGAAGAATAAGAAAAATTTAAACATAATTACCTTGCAGTATTTTCACTTACCAATTGGATGGGACCCTGTCTATGTTGTGAGTAGGATTTTCACATCCATTGTTCTCACACACAGAATAATAACTGTGTGGATGATATTTTTCCCAATTTTTCCAGGGGATGTTTGTGAGTCTGTGAAATGGACAATTTTCTTATCCCTCCTTGAAGAGTCTCCTGCTTTCCCAACTCTGACCACAGAATATCCCCCAAGTCCAGAAAAGGCTCTTAGGATGAACTGATACCTCCAGGATCTCCTTTAACAACTTTTATAGATGAAGTTCAGAGAGATGTTAATATCCAGTAATGTTTAAATTGGAGTGGGATATGCCCTTCAATTTTGTACCTATCCAATGCTACTTTAAAGAGACTAGATATATATATATCCTAGTCTGAAGTTTCTGGAGGTGGATCTCTCTCTAAGCAAGTCTTTAATCTTTTTTTATGACAAAATATTAACTTTACTAAATGTATCAGTCAGGCTTCAATCAGGATACAGGAACCACAAAGGGAAAAAATTAATATAAAAGTTATTGACTAATGAAAGGTGATTAACTACTAAGTGGGGTAAAAGAGACAAAGGAACAAATGTGAAAGCGGCTACTACATCTAGGGCTGAGAGACAGTACTGAGAAAAGGAATCACTTGGAAGAGGGTCCCCCAACACAAGACTGAGATTCAGACCTGAGAGAGGGTATGAACAGGGTTCACTGAGGTGCCAAGTCTCTAATCTTACCCTGACGGGTAGTTAGAACATTTACATTTTCACACGAACTCAAAGCCTGTTTCAAAATATACAAATATACAAACACAGGCTCTGAAGAATTATTTCCTTTGAGGGTATGATGGTCTCTCTATCTGGGCATGGACTCAGGTATCCCTCCAGTGTTGCCCATCTGTACCTCAGTTCCACCTGTCATTGCTGCAGTACCTCTAAGGTATGATCCAGGATTCAAAGCTTTCTTCTCAGTGACATCTCCATGTTTAGAAATTCTACCTCTGAAAGTTCATAATTGCCCTCTTCAGTAAAACAGCCTTCCCTACCATCTGTCCCATTGCATTAGTCTACGGCTCAGGTGCCATGTGTAGGTGTGGTGCTGTGTAAGTATTTCTCTACTATGGGATTCTGCAACTGGGGCTGCCAGGGACTATTCCCCTCCTTAGAAAATCAAAATCAACACAAGGAATTTTAAGTCCATATTTTATGATACTCCTTTTCAAATTATTATTTTGTGAATAAATTTTTCCTCTTTTCCTTCTCCTTGTCAAGAGCTTATAACCTTACAAAGGTTTTCAAAGTCATTCTCATTGCAATACCCTGGTTTACCCCAAATCAGTAACTTCTGAGAGCCCACAGTCTTCCCTGAATAACAATCAAGTTTTCAGCAATGGTATGAAAATATGTTGGTCCCATTCTAATGAACTACCATCAGTCCATGGAGCAGATCTGAGCTGCACAGGGATTGATAGTAAAGCCTAGTAAATCTCTATGTATCAGATATAAAATTTAGTTCACAAGCGCACATGAACAAGAAATAACACATTTCATTTTCTTTCCTTTAAATCCAATCCATCCTATCATTTCATTTCCTTTAAATCCAATCCTGACCCCATTTCTCTCAAATATTATTGGAGCTCCCCAGCCTACACTGTTTCAAGGATATGGGGCCAGGGAGACCCTCCATTGATGTCACTGGTTCACACAGGCTTACTGTGCAATGCCCATTGCTCACTCCACACAGTTTCTGTGGATCAGATGGTTCTGCCTCTGTGCCTATATAGAATCCAGTAATCTTTACCAAAGTCAGAAGCTCAGTACCTGGGCTCCTGTCTTCTCAAATAAATCACACACACAGATATCCCTTTTGAGAGCCTACCATTCCCTGGAGGGACTTATATCATATATGGCCCAGCTTCCCAGATTCTCTTCTACTCCAACATCAAACTGCTTATTTTTATTACAAAGAAGTCACTCATTCTTTTTTCACTGACACACACTTACATCGTCTCTTCAATGAGCTCATGCTTTAGGACAAAACAAGCCAGTCAGGCAAGTACCCAATAGCCAGCCCTACACTAGGCATTCACCAAGGCAAAGAGTAACTAAAAGATATGGTTATCTCAGGGAACTGAAGAACAAATAGTAACACATGGTAATATTTTAATAAATTATCTGTCAAAGCTATACATGATTAATTCTTCCTTTTTATAACCATAGTATACTGTCTCATTACTTTTGGCCTCATATATGAATATGTATGTATATATATACACATATATCTTTATTTTTCTATCAGTTAATAACATTTAAAAAGGAAGTAATATAACACATTTCTACAATGCCTCATAATAACTTGTGTGAGGTAGGCTCTGAATAAATACTTGAAAATTAAATGAATGTTTATAAAACAATGATAACACTATTTAAAATTTTAAATGTAAAATGCTTTCCATGTAGACAAAAATAAGACTAAAAAAGCTGCTACAAGCAATTTATTTTATTTTCAAAGTCTACCAAACATCATTGTAACTGTACATGTTCAAAAGGCTAAATATGATTTAGAGTATTAGATTTCTGACCAAAGCAAGGCATAGTCAAGGAATCATTATTTAGGATTAGTAGCTCACTCTTTGAGAAGATGTTCTTGACTCAAAGCTACTAAAGAAACCAATCTACATCTTTTTCTCCCAAAAGAAAATATCTTGAATTGTTGTCTCAGCTAAGTATGAATACTCAGGATCTAGGTCTTCAGATGTAGCAAAGGTTATACTACAAGTTCATTCCCAAGGACAAACATCCAGTCTTGCCCACCAAATGATAATTAGACGATAGTAACATATGGGTATATAATAGATGCATTGCACAGATATTCACAAAGTTGCAAATTGCATAGTTTATGGTTTTTATGTTCAGTTCACCCTAGTGAGGATAGGCAAACACCTTGGTTTAGAGAACTGAAATTTCTCACTCAGTTTCACATTCAAATCAAGAAGTGAGTAGCATAATATTTCACAGAAACAAAATTCCTCAAGGGTTAAGAGCCCCCTTTTTTTTTTTTGCTTATTTTATGCTCTTAAACATTAATTATTATAGGGCATTCATACACAAATATATAGGGGAACAAGATGGACTGTGTTTAGTTCTCTTAGAAATACATTTGCTTCCATTAAAGGACCACATTCATTTCCTATCTTAAACTCAATTTATCTTGTCACATTGTTAGATTAAGGCATTTCCCAAATATTTTAGTGTCAAATAAAACCACCACCCTCATTAGCTTAAGGAAATTGGAAAGATCAAATTGATGAGAAATGTCAAGAGTTCTAAGTTTTCAATTTTGATTGTGGCAAATAGCCCAGCCCCATGTTAGTCATTAATAGTAAAAGCTAACCTGGAATACACGGGTCCATACACATAACACACACACCAGAGATTGTGGATGTGTTTTGAACTTTCTCTCAGGCAATATTCAAGCCTTCTGAATTCTTCTCAGCATTTTTTACTTGAGAAGAAATCATTTTGGGAAAGCATTAAAAACACAGCAAATGTCAGTGTAACATAAACAACATTCTTAATCCTTTAGCAATGTGCTTTGGCCCTGGACACCTGCTCTCCAAGAAATAGACTGAGATTACAGTCTCCTTTGAATCCACTAAAACACTGTTTTATGTCATTTACTTGGTCAAGAACTAAATATGCAAATCCCTTAGGTATTCACCTCCCCACTCTAACATCAACAGCAGTAACAACAACAATAACAACACAATCTCCTGATTCAGGCAGGACCTAATAATAAAATACTCATAGATAGTAATTATTGCTGACCACAAGATATCACTCTTAATATCATTCCAGTAACCAAAAAGTGTTACCAGGGTTCTAGAAGAAGCTAAATTCTAGTGAGTAATTCATGCAAGAGGGAGATAAGAATGAATACAGACAAAAAGAGAGTTCTAAAAAGAATACATGGGGCTTGTATTTTAAGGAAAGAGGACAAAAGCATGAGGACATAAATAATAAATCACTTTGAATTTTACAACTCAAAATTTGGCTTACAAACTGTATGCTGGAATTGCATTTCCCCACTTCTTTGATGAGGACAAATCTCTTTTTAACTGCAGTGAACATTCAGCAGCTCAGTATATGGCATGATCATTAAATCAATGAGCCAGCTTTTAGAAGCAGCGTATGATAATGAACCACTCACAGCCATCTCCCTTAGTACTCCTCAGCCATCATTTTATTTTACTTTGCTCTTCTGACCTCAGTATCAATGCTCTATTTTACTACTACAAAGATGATATTTTGAAAGCAGATTCAACCTTTAGCTGCACATTCTCCAACTCTGATTTCGCCCTGTAATGTCAAAGAATGTTCTCAAAGAAAAAAGCCAAAGGAATAAAAATTCCTGTTAAGTGGTCAACATTTTTCACTCACACTAGCTCCTTCATTTGCATAAGTTGTTAGATAACCAAAAAAAATCAATCAACACACATTTATTATGCATTGGCTTTATTAAGGGTACTGTGCTAGCTACAGAAGGAGCAAAGATGAATAAATCACATTCTCACCCATCTAAGTGCTTATACCCTAATTCAAGAATGGCAAATTTGTGGTACATATGCCGTTATTCTCTTCTCATGGGACAGTCTCCACATTGCTAGTCGATTTGAATACAAAACCTTCTGATCTCCAAGCTGACCTCAGAATCCTTCTCAGTGATTGAAACTAGCATGCAAAATGAAACTTCTCAGTGACTGAAACTAGCATGCAAAATGAAACTTATTTACCAGTGATAATCCAAATGGAGAAATGGAATAGATATTAAAGAGAACAACCAAGAGACAGTAGGAGATGTACTCTAAATGAATGATACAGATATTAAATGCCATAGAAGTTCAAAGGAAGAAGAGACCACTGTGGATGGAAAAAGAAGTCTTTCTCAAGGATTTAAAACCTCAATGAAGTAGTCTCAAAAGATAACTTGAATTTAGCCAGAGAGAATGAGGGAGAATGTTTCAGACAGTAAGGATGGCAACAAAGACATGGAGGCAGGAATGAACAGAAGAAGCCCCAGGAGTGGTTGGGGCTGGACTCACTTGATCAGAGTAAGATTTACATGGATAATAGCAGCAAACAGAATTAGAAAGAAATGTAGGGAGTCAGTTGCAAAGAACCCCAAATGCTACACTTGAGTGCCGAGATTTAATCTACTTCTCATTCAATCCTAATTTGAATTTGCTAAAATCCAAAGGTAGCGATGAGTAGCTTGATAGTCCAAGACACCTGGAGTTTGTGCTGCTTACTTTCTATTTGTCCCATCCAGCTCCCATTTCGGTCCATCCTTACTGTGCTTTCTGCCCCATGATGCTAATTCTGTGGAGTGCATTCCTAGGCTCTCTTGGCTTCTGACTTCAGCCAAGACACCAGGAGATCGGAAAGCAGGAGGAAAGAAAATGTAGGTATTTATATACTTCACACCCTCATTGCCAAGCTATGATTTTAGTAGTGGCTTGGTTCCTTTGCTCACAGCTTATTTCAGATGGTCCCTTTCCCAGAACAATGGCTCTTACCACAGTCCAGTAACTCCATTCCTCTTCTTGCCCCATTAGGCCTCAAGATGGCATCTTGTTGCTAGTTGCTAGATATGTTACCATTCTTTGTTACTTAGGTTCTTTTTTTTTTAACCTAGCCACATTTTTGTCCCCTTACTCTCTCTTCAATCAACACTTTGAATCTGCCATCTCTTTCTTGACAGGATTCTGACTGATACAAAGCTCAACTCATTGTTAACAAAGTATCAACCATAAATGATGTCAGTCTTACACCATTTTGGTGCCTTAAGAATTGAATTGCCTCGTACCAAAGAATGATCTCCTCTGTGAAGTTCTTCATCCCTTTCCCCATGCATGTATAGTCTATGAACAACTTAAGACAGGATGGAAAATCAGTTCCTCATATGTGCCAACTCAAGTTGGTAGCAGAAGCCTATGAAGGCATGCCAGGCTCACTAAGAAAAATTGTCATGACTGAGAAATGATGTCTGCCTTGGACACAATGCCTCCATTCTGTTTATCTGTATTGCCTCATACTACCAAATGTCCTCTATACTTATAAGTTGTCAAATCTCCAGTCAAGGTATTAGAAATGTCATTTCAAGATCCAGTTATGTTAATGACTTCTGGTGATCCTTAGCACACTGGAGACTGGCTAGTTAGCCATGACCTTTGGATTACCTGAAAATTTACTGACCCTGGAAACTTTATTGCTAAGTATTTTCTGACACATGACCTTGGCTGACACCTACTCCCCACCCCCAACATCTTTTCCATTCTCCTCCTTCATCAGGGCTTTTCTACCCACATCACTTAAATCAGATGCTTCCCTCCAATGTCATTGTCAATACCAGGATCAAAATATACCAGAGAAAGAATTGCCTGAATAGCCAACACTGGTTTTAGCAATCCAAAAGTTTCCCTCATGTGTCTGTTACTTAATACTTTACTTTCTATGTAGGAAAAAAAAACTTTGTATTAGTTGTCCCATTACTACATCACTCTGGTCAATGTACATGCCCTAATGCTGTATTTTCTAGGCTGATTTAGAGTCCCAAATGAAAGATAGTCCAGCCAAATCTTTGAAACATATTTATCTATAAGTACCTAACACAGTATAGAACTGATTTGTTTACTGCGACTTATAATTTATCATTTCTAGATTTTAGGTTTCACCATGTTCCAACTAGAACTATTTTTTAGGGTTTCTGTTCAGAAATTAAATTAGATTTTTTTTAAGTAAACTAAATTGACCATGACTTGACTCCTTTTGAAAAAGAACTCAGAATTTTTCATTCACATTCAAGACTGACATCTTCTACCTTCTCTTAGAAGACATATTTAATACCATCTGGTTTGTTATGCCAAAATATTGCAGCAACATTTGACTCCAAGAAAATAGAACAGACTCAGAAATCAGAAATGTAAAAAATGTTTCCACAGTCCCTGTTTCCTTCAGTGTAATGAAGTCCAGTGCATATCTTTGTAGTTTTAGGTCTGAGAAGACATGTGTTTAGTAAATTGTGCTAGGTAGACTTGACTCATCAAAATGCTGTTGGAGGGAATAGACCTAGCATATTATTGAACTATCCAACTATCAGAAGAGTTGAGTAGATAACAAGGAGGCTTTCAACAAAGTAATTTACAAACACAAGTCTTACATCATTTGGATTGCTGATGCCTGGGAAATGATCTCTGTATTCCCTTGGCTCTCAATCCTTCTAATAAGCCAAAATCATTGGCCTACGGTTGTTATAAATTAAAAAGTAAGAGTACTTTATGGCACTCACAGAAAAGCCTAACCAAAACACACAACATTTAATTCATTCCTAAATTTCCTGATTGATTCTGTATAAAGTCACTTATGGAGACTGATTTCTGTTACTTTTGGATTTTAGGGGGAATAACTTCAACATAGTATTTTCCACATTCTAACCATTTTTTTTTTTCAGCCCTAAGATAGGGAATGCTCACGGTCAACAAATTCAGGAAAAGAATTAAGTTACTAGAGAAATTTGCAGCTAGCACTTTTGACACACTAGTGCAAAAAACTAACAAACCATAAGTGGTGTATATCTTTCTATTCAATCACCAACTGCACAGCATTTTTATAGTCTTTGTTATTCATCCAGCTGGCATACTCATTGTCTAGCATTGGTACATTACTCTTTTTAGCACAGGTACAATACACCTATAAGAATTAAAAAAAAAAAAACGAATTTGAGGTATTCTCAGATTTTATCATTCCCCTGAGAAGTCTTTTATACCATCTGATTCTAATCTCAAGTTAGTGATAACTTGCAGTGTTGGACTTACCACTCTTTGTATAAACAAGCCTTCTGGGCCTAGCATCAGGCATATCATTTATCTAAGGGTTTTGTAGCAACCTGACACTTTTAGCACACCTTTGGAGCCAAGAACCCATAAATGCTGGAAAATATTCATCTATATGTATCATTCTTTGTCAAAGATGACACTAGTGGGAACATCTTCAATAGAACTGAGGAAAAAAGATCAAGCAAAGTAGCCTGCACTCTGCTGTCTCTTCTTAATTATTAATCTTCCAAATGCCAAATGTTGTCTTAAGAGGGCAATTAAGAAAGCTGAGATATGGAGGAACAGAATGACCTGTGTAGACTAGATATTCAATGAATATTTGCTGATTAAGTGAAGAGAGGCTCTAAGCATCTAAGCAATATTCTTTGTTAGCAATCTAAGAGAAACAAGAGGTATTTGTTTCCTAATGCTACCCTAACAAAGTACCACAAACTGGGTAGCTTAAAACAACAGAAACTTATTCTCTCACAGTTCTGGAGGCTGGAAATTCAAAATCAAATTGTCAGCATGCTTTCTCTCAGACTCTAGGTAGAACCCTTGCCTCTTTGTAGCTTCTGCTGGTACTCATCAAATCTTAATGTCCCTCAGCTTGCAGCTACCTCTCTACCGCTAACGTCATATAGTCTTGTTCCTTGTGTATCTCTATTTTCACATGGCATTTTCTTCTTTTAAGGACGCCAGTCACATTAGATCAGGGCTCATCCTGATCACCTCACTTGATTATTTCTACAAAGACCCTAATTCCAAGGTCACATTCACAAGCAGTGAGAGTTAGGACTTCGACATATCCTTTTAGGGGACACAGTTCTCTACCCACAACACAAGAGTAGAGAAAATGAACACAGAACAGCAATATTGCTTAGAACACTTCTGAAAATAATTCTGAATACTGATGCATTAACTACAGTAATGCTTTCTTAACCCATGCATTTAGGTTGAATCATTTAAGTGTTTCCTCTGTCGTCTTTTTCTCCTGACTTTCCACTCCTCAGGTAATTTTTTCTACTTGCTACTGGCAATGTTTTCTAACCATTACAACCAATGGTCATTATTTTCCACCTATTTACATTTTCTTCAGCTTTATAGATCTTCTCACCACTCACTTCTCATCACCACAGTGCTTATTTTTTTATTCTCCATAGCAAAGGGGTATCTAATTTGAAGCACAAAATGAAGGATCACACCTGTATTTTTGCATACATTAAAAATTATTATCTGACCCATCATGAAATATATTCTACTAATCCCAGTCGTGGTGGTAATAATTCTATATAAATAATTCTATATAAAAACCAATCACCTGGGTAGTTATCTTTTACCTTGTCCTTTCTTCTGAATGTGGTACATACTTTTGCAACTACTTAGACATTCCAAAATTACTCCTTGAGCAAATATTAATTAAAATCCTGCATGCCCAAAGTCAGACTTGCCATCTGAACTTTAAAACTCATTTCTCATTTCCTGAGCAGTATAATTCCATTAGTGGCAAACATTTTCTTCTAAATAAAGCAAACGAGAACGTTCAAAGCCACTTTGGACTCCTTTGTCCTCAACATTCAATTTGTCCCCAAATCACATCATTCTCTCTCTAAATCTTTTTCTACCTTATTCATCTGCATACTCATCACCTGGGTCTCTTTTTATAGGTTGTTACAATTGTGTAGATCTTTATTCTCCTACATCGCCATAAGGTTTTTGGTGACAGAAATCATACTGGAATCACCCATAAGGAAAAGATCAGCATCATGCACATAAATTAACTGAGATGCACCTCACTGGGGCAAAAAGAAACTGAACATACAAGCAGATATAAGTTGTACTGAAAGATTTTTAATAACAGAACCTATTTGGAAGAGTGATGTTATGGGGCACCTGGGTGCAAAGTTGCTTAAGTGTCCAAGTCTTGGTTTTGGCTCAGGTTGTGATCTTAGGGTCGTGAGATCGAGCCCCATACTGGGCTCCACACTCAGCTAAGAGTCTGCCTGAGATTCTCTCCCTCTCCCTTCCCCTCCTGCTTGTGCATGCTCTCTTGCTCTCTCTCTCTCAAATAAGTAAGTAAATCTTTAAAAAAAAAAGAGTAATGTTATGCCACTTAGCACCCTTCTTCCACTACTCTTACCCCAACTATATTTTGAAAATAATAATTCTGCTCACATAATCTTTTCTATACTTCCCTAAGGTACCTCATGATCACAGAAGTGTCAGTTTTGAAATCTTGAATGGTTGAATAGCCCTATTGCTGTTATTCTGGC
Source organism: Neomonachus schauinslandi (assembly GCF_002201575.2). Classification (NCBI taxonomy): domain Eukaryota; kingdom Metazoa; phylum Chordata; class Mammalia; order Carnivora; family Phocidae; genus Neomonachus; species Neomonachus schauinslandi. The sequence continues at coordinate 57,823,776 of NC_058411.1, read as the reverse complement.
CATTAAGTAATGAAAGCAGCTGCTGAAATCCACTATTTGGCTAATCAGTTATTGCTCTATTAGCCAGAAAACTATTATCTTCATAAAGCTATAAGTTTGTTCAGTGGACTCAAGAAAACTGTCACAAATAATATAAAAAATGTCTGAGTTTTTGGCAAACTTTGAAAATGACCCACTGCAAGATCAACCTTAATGTGTCACATGGGCAGCCAAAAATGGGCAATTTGCAATAGAGTATTTTTACATATTTTTATAATTAATTTTAACCTTATACCTTTATCTTTTCAAGTGTCCTTGATATGTGTCTCTGAATGTTTGACTATATTCTACAATTTAAATATTAATTGAGGACATCTGACATGTTTCAGAGCTTCTGTAAGTCTCTAAGATCTATTTTACAACCTCTTTCTTACCAAGCAATCTAGCTGGAAAGGAAGGCTAGATGGAGTATTTTGTCATCGATGTGGTAACAAACAAATACCCGAGTGAGAAAAATGACAGAATAAAATATTTTCATGAAACACGCTGCCCATAACAGTCTACGCTGGTTTGCTTTCCTTACCATTTTAAATGTCACCTAATCTGTTTCTCTATGTAAGAAGCTCAGCAATACATTATTTAGCTCAACTCAATAATTACATTCAAATGGCAATTTAAACCTTTGAAAGAACTTTTGCATGTTTATTTCACTATCAAAACTCCTATCAGAGTTAAATCAGGATATCAGAGCTACAAGCCATACAGAAATAAGTTTTACATAGGAATCAAAGTCTACACAGAAGTGATAGGAGCTGGGCAAATGAAGGTCTGGAAGTGGGAAATAAGAGGATTGAGTAGAAAATAACCACTAATCATGTCAGCAAGAAGTGCCAGCTCACATGACAGGAGGGAACTTTAGGGAAATTCAACAACTATGCAGATTCTATGATCTACTTCTTCTGTGGAAATGTCTACTTTGGGGAAATTTCTGCCTCTATGGAAATCATATTTGTGGGCCTGGAACCTAGTGCCTTGTAGGAGGCTTGGGACCATTGTTGATCAGCAGGGCCAGTAGCCAGGAAGATGAGCTGAATGCAAAGCAGGAGGAGAACAACATCCTGGTACTCACCAAACACCTTTGTGTTCGTCCATCACTACCTTTGTCTCTCCCAATCTTCCAAAATATCTCTGCTTCACTTCTGTCTTCCAAATTTCATGCGAGTTTCTCTTTTGATTCACAGTAACTTAGAACCATGCAGGAGAGGTGATGCAGGTAAATGTAGTTCTCCACCCTGGACAGAAGTAGAGATGCCAAGCCGGTGCTATTGTGTTAAGATGTCAGAATCAGATTTTATTACCCCATTCTTAGATGAAGAAATTGAGACATGGTTTGTGATGGGGTTTGGGGCAGGCTGCTCTAGAATGTGCCATTTTGACATGTGGATTATTTGAGTTAAAGGCAATCAAGGCCTGACAGACTCAAGAAGACCTTTTTAGCTCCCCCTTAACTACCTAAAAGAATTTAGATAGGGGGGCGCCTGGGTGGCTCAGTTGTTAAGCGTCTGCCTTCGGCTCAGGTCATGATCCCGGGGTCCTGGGATCGAGCCCTGCATCGGGCTCCCTGCTCCGCGGGAAGCCTGCTTCTCCCTCTCCCGCTCCCCCTGCTTGTGTTCCCTCTCTTGCTGTGTCTCTCTCTGTCAAATAAATAAATAAAATCTTTAAAAAAAAAAAGAATTTAGATAAGGAGTCGATACCTGGAAGAGGGCTATTACCAAAGATAACTTTTATTTTTACACAAGAAAGACTTATCCATATGGCATGGCAAATATTTGTCTACCAAACATTTGTTCTTCCCAACTTCCCGTGATTTGTATTTCTTCCCTTTGGAAGCCCACACCCCCACCCTTCCTCTTTAACTCTTGATGGCATATAAGCCTCAATTGCCTGACTATCTTTGACCCTCTCCTGTCTATGTGAATCTCCCATAAATACAAAATTAAATTTGTTTTTCTCCTGTTAATTTGTCTTATTTCCATTTAATTAATAGGCCAACCAAAGAACCTAGAAGGAGAAAAGGGAAAAGTTTTCCTCCCCTACTCTTGTTTAAACTTACTTGGCTAATAAAGATAGATTCATTTAAACAGATACTTCATGAAAGAAAAAATCCAAATGCTAATAAGCATATTTTATATCAATGATTTTTAAAAATCTGATGTCACTATATACCAAAAGTAGAAAAAATTAAAAATTCTGACAATACCAAGTATTGTCGAGGAACAGGTGCGACTTTGAAAAAGTTTTCTATTTTCTGACAAAACCAAAGTTACCCTCTCCTATGTCTCAACAATCCCTCCCATACATACACTCTAGATAAACATAGGAACGCCAGTGTATATATATAAATGTTCACAGAAGTATTATTTGTATTAACCTAAAATTGGAAATGACCCAAATGTCCATTTACAAAAGAATAAATAAATTGACATCCTCATACAATAGAATACTGCACAGCAAGGAAAATTAATGGATTAGAGTTATATAGTAAAAGCATGGATTAATCTATAAACATGATAATAAAATAATCCTTGGGCTTTTTTAGAGCTTAGATGTTTTACCCTCAGACTCTGTGCAGTAATAAAATATACGTAATGCTCAATGTTTGTGCAATTCAACATCTTATTTTAAAAATCTAGGACAAAAGACATCTTTGAATCAATGCATTTTCATGATTCACAAAATTACCACTAACCTCACAAATCTGCACAATGGGTCTCCTCTCATGTGGCTCAGCTATTTAAAAGCAGGTCAAATCCATTTTGGTCCTTACACATCCAATGAAATGCCTTATAAACCAAAGTAGAAAGTACTAAATGAAATTCCTTTTAAAGTCCTATTCTCAAATCCCAAATGCCTGTATGGTAGGTAGTACTGAAACAAAGTATACAGATTCTCTCCAGGCATACAGGGAATAATCATAAGAATTGACTCTAGTTTTGCTGTGCCACCTGGAGGCACTTTACTGGGTCAGTGTACCCATTCCCCATCTGTTAGCACCCTCCTCAGCAGAACTGTCCTCAGTTGATGAGAGTCACTTTGCCTTAAGATGACTGGGACATTACAACGCTACCTAGAGCAATCTACACATTCAATGCAATCCCCATCAAAATACCATCCACTTTTTTCAAAGAAATGAAACAAATAATCCTAAAATTTGTATGGAACCAGAAAAGACCCCGCATAGCCAGAGGAATGTTGAAAAAGAAAAGCAAAGCTGGCGGCATCACAATTCCGGACTTCCAGCTCTATTACAAAGCTGTCATCATCAAGACAGTATGGTACTGGCACAAAAACAGACACATAGATCAATGGAACAGAATAGAGAGCCCAGAAATGGACCCTCAACTCTATGGTCAACTAATCTTTGACAAAGTAGGAAAGAACATCCAATGGAAAAAAGACAGTCTCTTCAACAAATGGTGTTGGGAAAATTGGATAGCCACATGCAGAAGAATGAAACTGGACCATTTCCTTACACCACACACAAAAATAGACTCCAAATGGTTGAAAGACCTCAATGTGAGACAGGAGTCCATCAAAATCCTAAAGGAGAACACAGGCAGCAACCTCTTTGACCTCAGCCACAGCACCTTCTTCCTAGAAACATCGCCAAAGGCAAGGGAAGCAAGGGCAAAAATGAACTATTGGGACTTCATCAAGATAAAAAGCTTTTGCACAGCAAAAGAAACAGTCAACAAAACCAAAAGACAACCGACAGAATGGGAGAAGATATTTGCAAATGACATATCAGATAAAGGGCTAGTATCCAAAATCTATAAAGAACTTATCACACTCAACACCCAAAGAACAAAGAATCCAATCAAGAAATGGGCAGAAGACATGAACAGACATTTCTCCAAAGAAGACATCCAAATGGCCAACAGACACATAAAAAAGTGCTCAACATCACTCAGCATCAGGGAAATCCAAATCAAAACCTCAATGAGATACCACCTCACACCAGTCAGAATGGCTAAAATCAACAAGTCAGGAAATGACAGTTGTTGCGGGGATGCAGAGAAAGGGGAACCTTTTTGAGGTTCCTCAAAAAGTTGAAAATAGAGCTACCATATGATTCAGCAATTGCACTACTGGGTATTTACCCCAAAGATACAAATGTAGGGATCCAAAGGAGTATGTGCACCCTGATATTTATAGCAGCAGTGTCCACAATAGCCAAACTGTGGAAAGAGCCAAGATGTCCATTGACAGATGAATGGATAAAGAAGATGTGGTATATATACACAATGGAATATTATGCAGCCATCAAAAGGAATGAGATCTTGCCATTTGCAACGACATGGATGGAACTGGAGGGTGTTATGCTGAGCGAAATAAGTCAATCAGAGAAAGACATGTATCATATGATCTCACTGATATGAGGAATTCTTAATCTCAGGAAACAAACTGAGGGTTGCTGGAGTGGGGGTGGGTGGGAGCGAAGGGGTGGCTGGGTGACAGACATTGGGGAGGGTATGTGCCATGGTGAGTGCTGTGAATTGTGCAAGACTGTTGAGTCACAGATCGGTACCTCTGAAACAAATAATGCAATATATGTTAAGAAAAAAAAAGAAGAAGAAGAAGGTAGCGGGAGGGGAAGAATGAAGCGGGGGAAATTGGAGGGGTAGACGAACCATGAGAGACGATGGACTCTGAAAAACAAACAGGGTTCTAGAGGGGAGGGGGGTGGGAGGATGGGTTAGCCTGGTGGTGGGTATTGAGGAGGGCACATTCTGCATGGAGCACTGGGTGTTATGCACAAACAATGAATCATGGAACACTTCATCTAAAACTAATGATGTAATGTATGGGGATTAACATAAGAATAAAAAATTAAAAATTAAAAAAATATTTAAAAATTAAAAAAAAAAAGAAGATAGCAGGAGGGGAAGAATGAAGGGGGGTAATCGGAGGGGGAGACGAACCATGAGAGACGATGGACTCTGAAAAACAAACTGATGTTCTAGAGGGGAGAGGGGTGGGAGGATGGGTTAGCCGGGTGATGGGTATTAAAGAGGTCACGTTCTGCATGGAGCACTGGGTGTTATGCACAAACAATGAATCATAGAACAGTACATCAAAAACTAATGATGTAATGTATGGTGATTAACATAACAATAAAAAATTTTTTAAAAAAGAAGATGACTGGGACATTACATCCCACCCTAAGCATCAGGGCGGCTGGTCAATATAAGGATGTAACAGCCCCCTTGTCTTTGGGAAGGACAACTTCTATGACAATATTCACATTCCAGAGCTCCTGTGGGATTAGGCTAAGGTTATACTTCTCCTGAAACACACCTTTGCTTGGCTTCCTCTTCTCTGTTAGGCTTCCCTCACTCCTTTATAGGTTTCTCTAGAGAACACTCCCTCTGTAAATAACTTGTACAAGAATGCATCTAGAAACCTTACCTAAGACAGCTGGTACCAGAGGAGACCTAATGGGGATAGAGAATGTAAAGTTGGATAAGGGACAATTTTTTTGAGACCCTCACACTGTTCTTCAATTTAATAATATGGGAAGAGATTCTCAAATTGGTTTAAATATGCTGATGGGATAGCTCTTTGAAGCTTGAAAAAAGGGAAGCCTGTAAACCAACATTACATGTATGCCAGAATTGCTGTGACAGGCTGTGGAGGAAGAAATCAACAGGCTCAGAGAAGTAGGCATGCTCGAACAGAACAACCATATAATCAAAAAACCCACCAGCTGACTATGTTCCTGGAGACATCCAGAAAACACTCCCTTGCCAAGGCAAAAAGGAATGCTCAAAATAGGGGTAACCAGCATCAGTGAAAAGTTTCTCTGCAGACCAGTACTGATAGTCAGAGACACTGTTGTAGAACTGGGCTCCTTAGCAGCAATAGGGATAGGAGGAATCCAAACTAGGAAAAGCCAAAAGGTAGCACTTAACCCTCATAGATGAGGTGGACATAATTACTCAAAATGGAGAACAAATTGGAAAGGCAGCCAGGAGATCCTGACTCAAGGGGATTTATAGATATGGTTCACATACCCTTCTTACCTATTCCTAGAGGCAAGAAGTTGGATAGCCAACAGGAGTATTGCATACATAATAAAAAAAAAATCAAGAAAGGATGAGCCGAAGGCTGAGATCTCCATGAAAAGTCACAATCCCTTGCCCCACCTCCAGACATAAGCCAGCTCTCTTACCCCGAACCCCTCTACTGAAAAAGAGCCTGTTCCCCTTGAGGAAGGCCCTGCAACACTGTAGCCAAGACACAAAGTAGTGATTCCTCCAGACTTTCCATCAAAGAGCCATCTAGTTCTTTCAATTTATTTGAATAACCCCATATGAATTAAAGAAATTAAAATTTTTTATTTTATTTAAATTCAATTAACATATAGTATATCATTAGTATCAGAGGTAGAGTTCAGTGATTCATCAGTTGCATATAACACCCACTGCTCATTACATCACATGCCTTCCTTAATGCCCATCACCCAGTTACCCCATCCCCCTACCACCCTCCCCTCCAGCAACCTTCAGTTTGTTTCCTACAGTTAAGAGTCTCTTATGGTTTGTCTCCCTCTCTGATTTTGTCTTATTTTCCCTCCCTTCCCCTATGATCCTCTGTTTTGTTTCTTAAATTCCACATATGAGTGAAATCATATAATTGTCTTTCTCTGACTAATTCCGCTCAGTATAATACCCTCCAGTTCCATCCATGTCATTACAAATGGCAAGACTTCATTTTTTGATGGCTGAGTAATATTCCATTGTATATATATATACCACATCTTCTTTATCCATTCATCTGTCAATGGACATCTAGGCTCTTTCCATAGTTTGGCAATTGCGTCCATTGCTGCTATAAACCTTGCAGTGCAGGTGCCCCTTCAGATCACTACGTTTGTATCTTTTGGCTAAATACCTAGTAATGAAACTGCCATGTCATAGGGTAACTCAATTTTTAACTTCTTGAGGAATCTCCATAATGTTTTCCAAAGTGGCTGTACCAGCTTGCATTCCCACCAGCATCCCTCTGCATCCTTGCCAACATTTGTTGTTTCCTGATTTGTTAATTTTAGCCATCCTGACTGGTGTGAGGTGATATCTGATTGTGGTTTTGATTTGTATTTCCCTGATGCCGGTGATGTTGAGCATTTTTTCATGTGTCTGTTGGACATTTATATGTCTTCTTTGGAGAAATGTCTGTTCATGTCTTCTGCCCCTTTCCTGACTACATTCTTTGTTTGTTGGATGTTGAGTGTGATAAGTTCTTTATAGATTTTGGATACTAGCCCTTTATCTGATAAGACATTTGCAAATATCTTCTCCCATTCTGTTGGTTCTCTTTTGGTTTTGTTGACTATTTCCTTTTCTGTGCAAAAGCTTTTTATCTTGATGAAGTCCCAATGGTTCATTTTTGCTTTTGTTTCCCTTGCCTTTGGAGACAATGTCCAGCAAGAAGTTGCTGTGACTGAGGTCACAGATGTGGCTGCCTCTGTTCTCCTCTAGGATTTGGATGGATTCCTATCTCATATTTAGGTCTTTCATCCATTCTGTTTATTTTTGTGTACGGTGTAAGAAAATGTTCCAGTTTCATTCTTCTACATGTGGCTGTCCAATTTTCCCAACACCATTTGTTGAAGAGACTGTCTTTTTTCCATTGGATGTTCTTTCCTGCTTTGTTGAAGATCAGTTGAACATAGAGTTGAGAGTCCATTTCTGGGTTCTCTATTCTGTTCCATTGGTCTATGTGTCTGTTTTTGTGCCAGTACCATACTGTCTTGATGATTTCAGCTTTGTAATATAGCTTGAAGTCCAGAATTGTGACACCACCAGCTCTGGTTTTCTTTTTCAACATTCCTTTGGCTATTCAGGGTCTTTTCTGGTTCCATACAAATTTTAGGACTGTTTGTTCCAGCTCTGTGGAAAATGTTTATGGTATTTTGATAGGGATTGCATTGAATGTATAGATTGCTCTGGGTAGCATAGACATTTTAACAATATTTCTCTTCCAATCCATGAGCATGGTATGTTTTTCCATGTCTTTGTGTCTTCCTCAATTTCTTTCCTAAGTGTTCTATAGTTTTCGGAGTACAGATCCTTTACCTCTTTGGTTAGGTTTATTCTTAGGTATCTTATGGTTTTTGGTCAATTGTAAATGGGATCAACTCCTTAATTCCTCTTTTTTCTGTCTCATTGTTAGTGTATAGAAATGCAACTGATTTCTGTGCATTGATTTTATATCCTGCCATTTTGCTGAATTCCTGTTATGAGTTCTAGCAAGAAATTAAATTTATTTTTAAAATCCTTTCATTTACCAGTGGCTTCCCTGGTGAATTCTACCAAACATTTAAGGAAGAAATGATACCAATTTTATACAAATTTTTCCAGAAAATTGAGGAGGAGAGAATACTTCCCAAATACGAAAACCAAAAACTAATATCCAAGGGGTCAAAATACCATTAAAGCCCCCCCCCCCAATTAGAGTAGGGATCTGTGGAAGTTGGGAAATAAATGGATTCCTGGACTAAGGTCAATCTACAATGAGTCCACTGAGTCCACAGACATATCCAGTGCTATTTTCTGAGTTCCCAAATGTATAATTGGACTGGCCATACTCAGACACTGACACTACCCTAATAGAGATTCCTTTGTCCATGAATACAACTACTATACAAAGAAGGTAAAGTGGAGACCCCTGAAATTGCCACTCCCCAATCTCACCTAAGACAGTGAAACAAAAATATAGTATATCCTAGGTAGAACAGTAGACATTAGCATCACCCTCAGTGGAGTAAGCAATGCAGAAGTGATAGTGCCATCATATTGCCATTTAATTCACCAGTCTGTCCTCTGCAAATGATCCAGCAGTCTGGATCATAGCATATGACAATTAACTAATGCCACCTTAAACTAAGTAGAAGCCTCAACTGCAGTTAATGTACCAGATGTGATGTCATTATGAGTAGATTTTTAACATAGCCTCTGGTATGTCCGAATTGAGCTGGCAGATATGTCTTTTCCATTCCCATCAGGCAGGAGAATCAAAAATTGGATGAACAATAGTATGCATTCACAGCTTCATTCCAGGGCTATTTACTCTCCTGTTTTGGGTCACAATATTCTCTTCCTTATCATGAGCAAGAAAAGACAAAAAAAAAAAAGGAAGTGGGGCACCTAGGTGGCTCAGTTGGTTGGACATCTGACTGTTGATTTCAGCTCAGGTCATGATCTCATGTGTTGTGAGATCTGGCCTCCTGTCCAGCTCCATACTCAGTGTGGTGTCTGCTTGGGATTTTCTCTCTCCCTCTCCCTCCACCCCTCCCCTTCTCATGTGCTCTCTCTCTTTCTTTAGAATAAATAAATCTTTAAAAAAAAGAAAAAAAAGGAACTATGGGTTGTCTTTTCTTTTTCTTTCCTTCTATGTCATTATATTATGATTATAGTGGTTGGCTAACACAAGAAAGTAACATTAAAAAGAAAGGATATGAGAGACTATGGACTCCGAGAAACAAACTGAGGGTTCTAGAGGGGAGGGGGGTGGGGGGATGGGTTAGCCTGGTGATGGGTATTAAAGAGGGCATGTTCTGCATGGAGCACTGGGTGTTATATGCAAATAGTGAATCATGGAACACTACATCAAAAACTAATGATGTAATGTATGGTGATTAACATAACATAATAATAAAAAATAAATAAATAAAAAGAAAGGATATGATAGGGTTCCTTGGTTGTTCATTTTTCTTAGGAAACTATTACCTTCTTTCTGCATTAGAAGTAAGCTCTGGGTGGGGGGTGCCTAGGTGGCTCAGTCAGTTGAGCATCTGCCTTCAGCTCAGGTCATGACCTCAGGGTCCTGGGATCGAGCCCCAGGTCAAGCTCTCTGATAAGCAAGTAGTCTGCTTCTCCCTCTCACTCTCCCTCTGTGCTCTCCCTCCCTCCGTCTCTCTAGCAAACAAATAAAATCTTTAAAAAACAAAAAAAGAAGTAAGCTCTGGTACAAACAGAAAGCAGGGCCACTTGGAGCTGTCAGCACCTCCCCTACTTACTCAAATTTTGATGTATCATGCTTACCTTGTACCCGTGTTGAATCTCACTGAACTCCCATGTGTCCTGTGTCCCCCAGAACCCCCTGCTTATGGAACATCACAAAACACTATATGCAGTGGACTTGTATATTGCATTTATTTCCTCTGCTCACACACATATTCCATTGTTCCATCAGACTTTACTTACAAAACATAAGTGCAAAGATAAAATTTTTAAGAATTCCGAGATGGCAACAGACCATTAAACCAAGCGCAAGACCCTTCTGAGCATTGGAACCTCATGCAACTGCACAGGTCACACTCCCCTGAAGCCAGCCTTGCCAGAATGATGTTTTGTGGAAATTTTAATGAATGAATGCATGAATGAATCCCACTAAAAAAGAAAAAAAGGAAAGAAATTCAGATTGATAGAATGATGAGTTTTTTTCATCTATCAAGTTATCAAATGTATTTTTTCAATGATAACCTGTAGGGGTGAAGGTACAGCTGAAGTGGGAATTATTAGACCACACTGGCAGACTGTTTCTACTTTTCTGCTGTAAAGATTCTGAGCAGGGTTCACATTCTTTAACATAGCAATTTTACTTATGGAAATCTAATCTAAGGAAATATTTCAAAGTTTCAAACAGATGTACATTTAATCATGTTTATGGTAGCATTATTTTTAAGAAGGGAAAATTGGAAACACCCTTAATGCCTAAGAGTGGCAGACTAATTAGAAAAAGTTTAATATTTTTACATGAAAAATATTAGGTCATCATATAAAGCATCTGTATGACAAATATTTGTTGCAAAAACAATTTCTTGCTATGTAAAATACCTCATAAGATTATTTAATGAAAGGATAGAAAATTATTATAATTATGTTTTAATAAATAAATATACATAATAAAATATAGAAATGCATTACACATAACAAAATAAATATAATATTTATTATAATATGACTAGATATTTATTTATTAAAACAGAATTATATATTATATATAATATATATTATATATTACCTATATGTTTTAAAGACTAGAAGGAATTCAGGAGAACATTAATAGTGCTGATCCTAGTAGTGGGATTACAATCAATTAGCTTCTTTATATGTTTCCCACTTCTTCCTTGTAGCATCCTTAACTTCTTTCAAAATTAAAAAAAAAAAACATGTTAAACATCAATCAGAGGGAAAGCTTCAAACTAATTCTAAGCATTTTAGAACTTCATTAATAAATGAATAAATGCATTTCACCTGTGTCTGGTACATTTTTCACAATTTGTTTCTCTTTATCCTTTCAATTGCTTTGTGAAATCAATTGCTCTCAGCTCATGCTTTCAAGCCTAAAAGGGGGAGATAAAATAGTGTGAAAGTAATAATGGTTATATTGACCAAAAAAAAAGAGCTACTCAAACAGCCTGTACATTTGCTATTTTTACTTATGTACAGAATTGAAATTTCAATTGATCCTTGAGGCTTTAGCCCAACACTTCTTATCCTGTCTCTCTAGGAGATGACCTCTGGCACAACTGACACAGTCCAGTACTTGAAACACTACAGAAATGGCCTCAAGGATGCTATTGCTGCTGTTGTACATAATTATTTCTTCTGAAGTTGTCATTATGTTTTCACAGAATTTTAAATAGTATTTATTCTTTTACATTTTCTAGTTTTGTTTATGTTTCACAGTTAGGAAAAACGGGGCGCCTGGGTGGCTCAGCCGTTAAGCATCTGCCTTCGGCTCAGGTCATGATCCCAGGGTCCTGGGATCGAGCCCCACATTGGGCTCCCTGCTCAGTGCGGAGCCTGCCTCTCCCTCTGTCTGCCGCTCCCCCTGCTTGTGTTCCTGCTCTCACTATCTCTCTCTCTCTCTGTGAAAATAAATAAATAAAATCTTAAAATAAATAAATAGAATATTTAGGAAAAAGATACATTCTCTCAATATCATAAATTGATCAATACTTGAATATTCATGACAAAGATACACACACATACATTCTTATTCATAGAAATTCAAATGGTTGCCCGTGGACACCACTGAGTAGGCACCATTAAAGTCTCTCCTCCCGGGCGCCTGGGTGGCTCAGTTGGTTAGGTGACTGCCTTCGGCTCAGGTCATGATCCCGGAGTCCCGGGATCGAGTCCCACATCGGGCTCCCTGCTCGGCAGGGAGTCTGCTTCTCCCTCTAATCCTACCCCCTCTTGCACTCTCTCTCTCACTCTCTCTCTCTCTAATAAATAAAAAAAAATAAAAAAAAAAATAATAAAGTCTCTTCTCCCACCACCATCATGTCTAAGCCAGAGTCTCCCAAAGAGCCTGAACAGCTGAAGAAGCTCTTCATCAGAGGTTTGAGCTTTGAAACAACTGATGAGAGTCTGGGGAACCATTCTGAGCAATGAGGGATGCTTACAGACTGCATGGTCATGAGAGATCCAAACACCAAGCACTCCAGAAGCTTTGGGTGTGTCACATATGCCACTGGAGGAGATGGATGCAGCCGTGAATGCAAGGTCACACAAGATGGATGGAAGAGTTGTGGAACCAAAGAGGGCTGTCTCAAGAGAAGATTCTCAAAGACTTGGTGCCCGCTTAACTGTGAAAAAGATTTGTGTTGGTGGCATTAAGGAAGACACTGACGAACATCATCTGAGAGATGATTTTGAACAGAATGGGAAAACTGAAGTGGCTGAAATCATGACTGACCGAGGCAGTGGCAAGAAGAGACGTTTTGCTTTTGTAACATTTGATGACCATGACTCTGTAGATGAGACTGTCATTCAAAAATCCCACACTGTGAATGGTCACAACTGTGAAGTAAGGAAAGCCCTATCTAAGCAAGAGATGGCTGGTGCTTCATCCAGCCGAAGAGGTCAAAGTGGTTCTGGAAACTTTGGTGGTGGTCACAGAGATAGTTCTGGTGGGAATGACAACTTTGGTCATGGAGAAAACTTAAGTGGGCAAGGTGGCTTTTGTGGCAGTCGAGGTGGCAGTGGGAATGGCTATAACAGATTTGGTAATGATGGAAGCAACTTTGGAGGTGACGGAATGATTTATGATTAATGGTTATTAAAAAATCATATAAAAAATCAATCAATTTTTTAATCATTATTCATAATGATTAAAAAATCATTATGAATAATGATTTTTTGGCAATTACAACAATCTATCTTCAAATTTTGGACCCATGAAAGGAGGAAATTCTGGAGGCAGAAACTCTGGCCTCTGTGGTGGTGGAGGCCAATTCTTTGCCAAACCATGAAACCAAGGTGGCTCTGGCAGTTCCAGCAGCATCAAGAGCTATGGCAGTGGCAGGTTTTCATGACTGCCAGGAAAAGGGCTTAGCAGGAGAGGAGAACCAGAGAAGTGAGAGGGAAGCTACAGGTTACAATAGATTTGTGAACGCAGCCAAGCACAGTGGTGGCAGGGCCTTGCTGCTACAAAGAAGACATGTTTTAGACAATACTCATGTGTATGGGCAAAAAACTCGAGGACTGTATTTGTGACTAATTGTATAACAGGTTTTTCTAGCTTCTGTTCTGTGGAAAGTATAAAGCATTCCAACAAAGGGTTTTAATGTAGATTTTTTTTTTTTGCACCCATGCTGTTGATTGCTAAATGTAATAGTCTGATCATGACACTGAAGAAATGTCTTTTAAAAAAACAGAAGTCCAAATGGTCATTTTTAACTCTCTATTTAATTAATAAGAAAGGCAGTGAAACTAATCTCTTAACTTATTCAAGCCAATGGGAGCTACTGCCTACAGAAAAGAGTCTGTAAATTATTTTGTAATGAGCTTTGTGTTTGAACTTTTTAGTGAATAGAGAATGCATCATCTCCTCTTCCTTAAATAGATAAGAATTTCAAGTGAAAAGACTCAAACTGAAAATACTTAGGTCACGATGACCTACTCTTTCCTGGACTGATCCAATTAACAGAAAGTATATCCTCACGGAAAAGCATCTCCCTGTGTTGTCCCTCCACACATCAAGCTTAGGAGGTTTACATCAACCTAAGATTCTCAAGGTTGGAGATAATCCCCAAGATCATTGAGTCCATCAGTTCTCAAACGGATCCACTTATGTTGTGACTTTAGTGGTTTTCTGTGAAATAAGTAAAATAAAGACAAAATAATGTGTTTCATAAAACTAATTTCATTTAATTTGGATTCATGTCCTTTAATCTCAGAAAATAACCCTTCAATGTTTTTGATATTAAAATATATTTTTTTGTGAAAAGGTAATTAAAATTAAGTAGCTGTCTTTTCTTCTTTTTTATGTTCTTACTGAAAAATAGGTGACTCTGCATTAATTTTCTTAGGAAATTCTTTGTTCCATGTCTAAACTCCAAGATTGGGTCAACAAAGAGCTTGTGTCTGCCCAGCCTAAGGAAGCTGGGGAGTAAGTGTCTATGAGATGTGATGGGCAGTGAACAGCTTTAGAGGCAAATGGATTACAATTTGAAGTCTGTGTAACTTTAGAGAAATTATATATCTAGTTGAGTAATTTATTTCTTTGCCTGTACCAGCTTAACTAATGTTACCTTTGTCTTGCATTGTTGTAAAAATTGGAAAATGAGTGGTTGGCTGATTCTCTAACAGTTCAATGCAAATTTCACCTTCCAAAAAGGCCTTACTTGCTCTACCCTATCTAATGTGCATCCTCTTCTTACACATTCACCCAGCCATTCTCTATCCCAATCAGGGTACTTATCATTCTCTGGATTCATTTTAATTTCCCAGCTAAAATGTAAGATTAATGAGAGAAGGAACTGAGTCTGTCCCAACCCCACTGCATCCCCAGCAATTAAGTATATGGCCAAAACATGGTAGCACTCAATAAATACTCATTGAATATAGAATGAGTAGAAAACATTTGATACAAAAAAAAGACTCAATAAATGTTAGTTTCTTAATTCAGACTGAGGGGGAAAAATCCATCTCCCTAAAATGTCACATTGGTCTTCATCCTCTGAAGCCATCAGAACCCATCCCAACACACAAGGTAACTGTCTTTCCAAAATATATATTCCCAAGTGGGAAGTAATTCTTTAGGTAACTGTTATTTGATAAGGTCATCTTTATTTCAGAACTGGCCACAGGAAGAATGACTATATGATGGTAAACTCAAACTGGGCTTTGGATGCATATTTAATTTATTGAATAAAGATAATGCCTAATCTTTGGGATTCACACAGACTGCCAGGGAAATGTCATTTAAAGCCTTCCATTTTAAGACCACGTATAGTATCTGGTAATTGCTTGTATTAATTTGCATTTCAAATCAGTATTGAAAAGTCTCACCAGGCAGCCATCTTTAGCTAAATTATCTTATTCTGATAAAAGCTACCATTAAGGAGTAAAATGTTTAGCCTAACACAAACATGCCAAATACTAATTTTAAAAGGAAAAGGAAGATAGGAAGGAAGGAATGAGTGAGTGAATGATGGAAAGACAGACAGAAAAGAGAGGAAACATGTTGCCTCCAAGTAAAAACCATAAATAAGGAAATTAAAGGCTCTCTACATCCTAGAAACCAAGACCTCAGGGAAGGTCCTATACATATGTATATATGTATGTATTCCTAGGCATATCGTATTTAACTACAGAAAATCAAAGACACAGAAAAAATCTTTAAGAAAGCTGGAGTAAGGGGGATAAAAATAAACAAACAAAACAAAACCTTACCCATACAAAGAACAAGAATAAGAATTACAGTGGACTTCTTGTTGGATACCATGCAAGTAAGGCAAGAATGGCAAGAAATGTTAAAAGAAAGAAACCATCAACCTAGAACTTTACATCCAGTGAAATTATCCTTCAAAAGTGAAGGAGAAATAAAGACAGCTACCAAGAAGAATAAGCATAGATACTGTTCCTACTATATAGTGGGTTTTTAGCTCCACTCACCCTCAAAAGTGAGTAACCAAGGGGCTGGAAGCTGGTAATCCTTACTGGAAACATCAGGCAGAGGAAGTGACAGAGATCAGGACTGCATTAGGAAAGATAATCCCTAAGAAAGAAATGTCAAAATGAGAAAATTATTGGTGGGGGTGGAGAGTTAATGCAGGGGCCAAGTATGCTAGACTAAGTATACAATTTATAACTGGTTCCTGGGGTGCCTGGGTGGCTCAGTCGTTAAGTATCTGCCTTCGGCTCAGGTCATGATCCCAGGGTCCTGGGATCGAGCCCCGCATCGGGCTCCCTGCTCAGTGGGAAGCCTGCTTCTCTCTCTTCCACTTATCCTGCTTGTGTTCTCTCTCTGGCTGTCTCTCTCTGTCAAATAAATAAATAAAATCTTAAAAAAAAAAAATAACTGGTTCCTTTTATTGCTAGACCTCATGTTTCTGCCTAAAATTGGGAACACTTTCCAAACACCATTTGGACTTAACCCCACCGTTTAAATATTAAATCTATAGATATCCAGACAAATACATGAATAACAGCAAAATATCATAGTAGTAGAAACTTAGATGCTAAATGGTGAGCTATAAGTGATAATCTCTCAACTGAGTCATTCAAGAAATGTTTATTAGGCTTCTACTCTGTCACGTACTCTTGTAATCTCAGGGAATTTTCATTTAAGTAGTAGAAAATAAAATACAATAAAAAAGTAAACAAATAAAAAAGATATAAACAACAAACGAACCTAAAACCAGCAGAAGGAAGGAAAAAATAAAGATGAGAACAGAAAGAAATGATATAGGAAACTAAAAAAAACAATATAATAGATCAATAAAACCAGGAGCTAGTTCTTGGAAAAACTAAAAAAAATTGATAATCCTCTAACGAGACTTATCAAGAAAAAGCAAACGGATTAAAATAAATAAAATCACAAATGAGAGAGGAGAAGTAACAACCAATAACAACAAATAAAAACCACAGAAATACAAACAATTTCCTAGAAACATCACCAAAGGCAAGGGAAGCAAGGGCAAAAATGAACTATTGGGACTTCATCAAGATAAAAAGCTTTTGCACAGCAAAAGAAACAGTCAACAAAATCGAAAGACAACCGACAGAATGGGAGAAGATATTTGCAAATGACATATCAGATAAAGGGCTAGTATCCAAAATCTATAAAGAACTTATCAAACTCAACACCTAAAAACAAAGAATGTAGTCAGGAATGGGCAGAAGACATGAACAGACATTTCTCCAAAGAAGACATATAAATGGCCAACAGACACCTGAAAAAATGCTCAACATCACTCAGCATCAGGGAAATACAAATCAAAACCTCAATGAGATACCACCTCAGACCAGTCAGAATGGCTAAAATTAACAAGTCAGGAAACGACAGATGTTGTCAAGGATGCAGAGAAAGGGGAACCCTCCTACACTATAGGTGGGAATGCAAGCTGG
Source organism: Neomonachus schauinslandi (assembly GCF_002201575.2). NCBI lineage: Eukaryota > Metazoa > Chordata > Mammalia > Carnivora > Phocidae > Neomonachus > Neomonachus schauinslandi. Next base: position 57,806,368 of record NC_058411.1, on the reverse strand, counting down.
TGCAGCCACCCTGGAAAACAGTAGGGAGGTTCCTCAAAAAGCTGAAAATAGAGCTACCCTACGACCCAGGAATTGCACTACTGGGTGTTTACTGCAAAGATACAAATGTAGTGATCCAAAGGGGCACATGCACCCAATGCTTATAGCAGCAATGTCCACAATAGCCAAACTATGGAAAGAGCCTAGATGTCCATCAACAGATGAATGGATAAAGAAGATGTGGTATGTATATAAAATGGAATATTATGCAGCCATCCAAAAAATGAAATCTTGCCATTTGCAATGACATGGATGGAACTAGAGGGTAAGCGAAATAAGTCAATCAGAGAAAGACAATTATCATATGCTTTCACTGATATGAGGAATTTGAGAAACAAGGCAGAGGATCATAGGAGAAGGGAGGAGAAAATGAAACAAGACGAAACCAGAGAGGAGACAAACCATAAAAGACTCTTAATCTCAGGAAACAAACTGAGGGTTGCTGGAGTGGAGGGGGGTGGGAGGGATAGGGTGGCTGGGTGATGGACATTGGGGAGGGTATGTGCTATGGTGAGCGCTTTGAATTGTGTAAGACTGATGAATCACAGACCTGTATCCCTGAAACAAATAATGCATTATATATTAATTTTTAAAAAAAAAGAAAAAAAGAAACTATCCTATCCATAAAGCAGTTCCCAACCCAAATTTAAAATCTTGCAATAAGGGGCACCTGGGTGGCTTAGTCGGTTAAACATTACAGCCTTTGGCTCAGGTCATGATCTCAGGGTCCTGGGATCGAGCCCTGCATCAGGCTCCCTGCTCAGCATGGAGTCTGCTTCTCCCTCTCCCTCTGCCCCTTCCCTGCTTGTGCTCTAATAAATAAATAAAATCTTTTAAAAAATAAAATCTTTCAATAAAATCTAAAAAAAGAAATACAAACAATTCTAAAAGAATATTATGAAAAATCATATGTCCAATAACAAATTGGACAACCTAAAAGAAGGGGATAAATTCCTAGAAACATATAACATAAAAAAAACTGAAAGAGGAAGAAATAGAAAATTTGAGCAGACCAATAACCAGCAAAGAAACTGAATCACTAATCAAAAAACTCCCAACAAACAAAAGTCCAGGACCAGAGGACTTCACAGGACAATTCTAACAAATATTTAAAGAGCTAATACCTATTCTTGAACTATTCCAAAAAAAGAAGAGGAGGGAAAACTTCCAAATTCATCTGATGAAGCCAGCATTACCCTGATACCAAAACCAGATAAAGACACCACTAAAAAAGAGAACTACAGGCCAATATCTCTGATGAACATAGATGCAAAGATCCTCAACAAAATACTAGCAAATGGATCCAATAATACATTTAAAAAGTCATTTGCCATGATCAAGTGGGATTTATTCCCAGTTGCAAGGGCTGTTCAATATGTACAAATCAATCAACATGATACATCACATCAATAAAAGAAAAGACAGGAACCTTATGATTTTTTCAATAGGCACAGAAAAAGTATTTGACGAAGTACAACATTCATTCATGATAAAAACCCTCAACAAAGTAGGTGTAGAGGGAATATCCCGCCACATGATAAAGGCTGTATATGAAAACCCCACAGCCAACATCATCCTTAATGGTGAAAAACTGAGAACTTTTCCCCTAAGGTCAGAAACAAGATACAGATGTCCACTCTCACTGCTTTTATTCAACATATGCTGGAAGGCCTAATCACAGCAATTAGACAACAAAAAGAAATAAAAGTCATCCAAATTGGTAAGGAAGTAGTAAAACTTTCACTATTTGCAGATGGCATGATACTATATATACAAAGCCCAAAAGACTCCACCAAAAAATTGCTAGAACTGATACACAAATTCAGTAGAGTTACAGGATACAAAATCAATGTACAGAAATCTGTTGCATTTCTATATACCAATAATGAAGCAGTAGAAACAAATTAAGAAAACAATCCCACTTACAATCGCACCAAAAATAATAAGATACGTAGGAATAAACTTAACCAAAGAGGTGAAAGGCCTCTATTCTGAAAACTATAAAACACCAATGAGAGAACTTGAGACAGGAGTGCCTGGGTGGCTTAGTCAGTTAAATGTCTACCTTGAGCTCAGGTCATGATCTCAGGGTCCTAAGATAGACCCCTGCATCGCGGCCGCCTGCTCAATGGAGAGTCTACATCTCCCTCTCCCTCTCCCTCTGCCCCTACCCCCACTCGTGCTCTCTCATGTGCTCTCTCTCTCAAATAAATAAAATCTTTTTTAAAAATTTTTAAAAGAGAACTTGATACAACACAAATGGAGACACATTCCATGCTCATGGATTAGAAGAACAAATATTGTTAAAATGTCCATATGATCCAAAACAATCTACACATTTAATGCAATCCCTATCAAAATACCATTTTTCACAGAACTAGAATAAACAATTCTAAAAGTTGTATGGAACCACAAAAAAACCTGAATAGCCAAAGCTTCTTGAAAAAGAAAAACAAAGCTAGAGGCATCACAATTCTGGACTTCAAGTTATACTACAAATCTGTAGTCATAAAAACAGTGTGGTAATGGCACAAAAATAGACACATAGGTCAACAGAACAGAACAGAACAGAGAACCCAGAAATAAACCCACAACTACATGGTCAATTAATCTTTGACAAAGCAGGAAAGAATATCCAATGGGAAAAAGTCTCTTCAACAAATGGTATTAGGAAAACTGGACAGGTACATGCAAAAGAATGAAACTAGACCACTTCTTAAACTATACACAAAAATAAACTCAAAATGGATTGAAGATCTAAATGTTAGACCTAAAAGAGACCTCAAAGAGAGCATAGGTACTAGTTTCTCTGACATCAGCCATAGCAACATTTTTCTAGATATGTCTCCTGAGGCAAGGTAAACAAAAGCAAAAATAAACTAATGGGTCTACAGTAAAATAAAAAGCTTCTGCACAGCAAAGGAAACAATCAACAAAACTGAAAGGCAACCTACAGAATGGAGAGAAGATATTTGCAAATGGCATATCCAATAAAGGGTTAATATCCAAAATATATAAAGAACTTACACAATTCAACACCCAAAAACCAAATAATCCAATCAAAAATGGGCAGAAGACATGAACAGACATTTCTCCAAAGAAGACACACAGATGGCCAACAGACATATAAAAAGATGTTCATCATCACTTACCATCAGGGAAATGCAAGTCAAAACTACAATGAGAGATCACCTCACACCCGGTGTGTGAGGTGTTGTAAAATCAACAACACAAGAAGAAACAACAGGTGTTGGTGAGTATGTGGAAAAAAAGGAACCCTCATGCACTGTTGGTGGGAATGCAAACTGGAGCAGCCACTGTGGAAAACAGTATGGAAGTTTCTCAGAAAGTTAAAAATAGAACTACCCTATGATCCAGCAATAGCACCACGGGGTAGTTACCCAAAGAATACAGAAATACTAACTCAAAGGAATACATGCACTCTGACGCTTATAGCAGCATTATCTACAACAGCCAAGATATAGCAGCTGAAGTGTCCTTTGATGAATGGATAAGAAGGGGTAGTATATATATATATATACATATATATAATGGAATATTATATATATAATGGAATATTATTCAGCCATAAAAAGAATGAAATCTTCCCATTTGCAATGACATGGACGGAGCTAGATAGTATTATGCTAAGCATCATAAGTTAGTCAGAGAAAGACAAATACTATTTGATTTCACTTCTATGTGGAATTTAAGAAACAAAACAAATGAGCAAAGGAGAAAGAAGAGAGAGAGAGAGAGAGAGAGAAACCAAGAAACAGACTCTTAACTATAGAGAACAAACTGATGATTACCAGAGGGGACGTGCGTGGGGGAGATAGGCAAAACAGGTGATGGGGATTAAGGACTGCATTTGTTGTGATGAGTACCAGGTGTTGTATGGAATCGTTGAATCACTATATTGTACCCCTGAAACTAATATTACACTGTATGTTAACTAACCTGAATTTTTTTTAAAAAAGGAAAGAAATATATATACTGGCACACGTTATGCATAGAATTAAAATTAAGTGTGTAATTAATGATAAACAATAGATAGATGAGAAATAGACATGTAGCTGATAATATTTATACAGACATTATATAAATTGAAATTTAAATAAGAAGGAACTAGCTGTGAAAAGATTAGGGATTACAAACAGATAGCAGAGATGTAAGTAGTAAATTGGATATACAAGCCTGGATTTCAGGGCAAAGGCCACAGTTGGAAATGTAGATTTGTGAGGTATATGGATGGTATTTAAAGCCGTAAGCCTGTTTATGCAGAGTAATTAGACAGAGTACAGAACTGAGCTCTTGGATACTCTAGGTTTTCAAGGTTAAGCGCCAGAAATATCTGCAAAGATACCTGAGAAGGAATAGCAAATGAGCTAGGAGGAAACCCCATTTTAATTCTACTCAACAGAAGCCTAAAGAAAACATGTTTCAAGGAGAACTGAATCATCAGTGCCACTGAGATGTGAAGGAAGATGAGAACTTAGTATAATGTTATAACTTTAGTTATAATGTTTTGAATCTGGCAACATGGTGGTCAAGAGTGACCTTGACTGGGGTGGTCTTTGTAGCATAACGAGGACTAAAGCCTGAATGGAGTCAGATATAGAAGAAAGCGAAGTGAGGCTGTAGAGCTGGTGACCTGAGTGAAAGAGAGTAGAGATGGACAGTGTGGAGTAGAGAAATCTATTCAAGTTTAGAAAGCCTCGTGGATGAGGCAGCGATTGAGCCAGACCAGGTGAGGACTGTATGAGAGAAGACAGAAGACCTACTTAAATACAAGCAGCCCCCCTCTCCCAGCAGTCTTGGGCTGGAGCTTCCTTTCTCTGAAGTGGTAGTGTCCTGTCTTTGAGGGAAGATGTGGGCCCTCATGTTTGTTTCTTTATTTACATTGTGGAGAGGGCACCTTCTCTTCTCAACATTAGGAGATCTAAGCAAATGTAATGTAAAATTTGTAGGAACAACCAAAGTTTCATTACTAGCACCGATAAATGATTCCAACATCTAGCTCCAATTCCCATTTGGGGAAATCGGGGAAATATAGGATGCCATCAGCAGTAGCATAAGAATATAAAGGAAGACCCATTTGCCTTTCTGTAGAAGGTTCCCCCACCCTCTTTCAGCCAAAGAAACACCACAGGCTCTCCATATAATTCCTTGCCTAAACAGGAAAATAGCAGGTAGTAAGGGAATAGTGTCTGCCATGCCCCGAGTTCTTAAACTCAGGAAAAAGTCTCTTCTGCCACTACAAGCTTTGTCTCTCATAATCTGTATTAGTTAGGGTTCTCGGGGCGGGGGGGGGGGGGGGACAATAGGATGTATAAATGTATAAATGGATAGATGATAGATACATAGATAGACAGGGATTTATTTTAAGGAATTAGGTCACATGATTGGGGAAGGTGACAAGTTCAAAATCTGCAGGGTGGCCAGCAGGCTGGAGACCCAGGGAAGAGTTGATTTTGCACTTCAAGTCCAAAGGTGCTCTGCTGGCAGAATTCTCTCTTTTTTCAGAGTGGTCAGTTCTGTTTCTATTGAGACCTTCAACTAAGTGGATAAGTCAAACACACATTACCCAAAGCCTAGGGATTTCAATGTTAATCTCAACCAAAAAAAATATTTTCATTGACACCTGAAACTAATGAACATTGTGTGTCAGCTATACTCAAATTTAAAAAAAATGAATATTTTCATTGAAACATGCAGAATAATGATTGACTATTTAGTAACCATGACCTAACAAAGCTGATACATACAATTACCTACCACAAGTCCACTCCTTGTCAATTTGGCACCCATACAGATCTCCTTCAGCCATATGTAATCTCCAAATAAAGACAACAACAAGGTCATATTTCCACCTGACATGATACAACTATCCGATGTACACCAGAAATGCACTAACCTTTTCCCCCCAAAAGAGGATGCAAAGTCCTTGGGTGAAGAACTCATTCTGAGAGCAGATTTCAACTCTCAGAACAGTGCCCAAGAAGGATCCTCAATAAAAAGAACAGCAGTGAACACGTGGTCTCCCACAGAATGTCAATTTTATGGCTGCTATTTTAAGAAGTCCTTTAATTACTTGTTTTCTGGGGCAGTAGGTTTGCCACATAAAACTGTTTTCTTTTAGCTGGTGAGTATTCTAAATTAGATTTTGTTTCTGACTCTGACACAAATACTATGTAAAAGAAAAAAAAAACTCATGTATTGGATTCAGAACTCATCTTGCATTTTCTTCCCTTTTCGATGTGATATTTTACCCCCTAAGGGAAAGCAACAGAAATTTGCATTATACAAAAGATACTTTGTACAAACAGAATTAAGTATTGATAGCTGATTGGCAGCTTGGGAAAAAGCAAAACAGTTGATACCACTGAATTTTCCACCTGAAAGACTTTGGTTTAACTGATAATAAATTAAAAAACCCAGTTTCTTGGAAGAAACTTACCAATAAGAAAGGTAAATTGTTGATAATTTTGCACATTACTGACCATAAGGATATCCAGATCTCTTGCTTGATAAAGGTAGTTCTAATATTGTTTTTATTTTTTTATTTTTTTTCTAATATTGTTTTTAAAAGAGTGTTTAGATATTCTCTATCCCTTGCAAATAGCAGGTGCAGGATCATATTTATAGAATAAATTTAAGAAATAAGGGAATTAGAAATAGCAAGTGTTAGTGAGGATGTGGACAAAAGGAAACCCTTGGCACTGTTGATGGGAATGTAAATTGGTGCAGCCACTCTGAAAAATAGTATGGAGGTTCCTCAAAAAGTTAACAATAGAACTACCATATGGTCTAGCAATTCTACTTCTGGGTATTTATCCAAAGAAAATGAAAACTAACTCAAAAAAAAAAATCAGTATCCCTTTTTCATTGCAGCATTATTTACAATAGTCAAGATACAGAAATAACCTAAATAACCAATGGATGAAGGAATAAAGAAAATGTGATATATATATAATATATACATATTATATACAGAGAGAAAGAGAGAATATTATTCAGCCATAAAAAAGAATGAAATCTTGCCATTTGCAACACGGAGGGATCTTAAGGCCATCATGCTAAGTGAAATAAGTCAGACAAAGACAAATACTATATGATCTCAATTATATGTAGAATCTAAAAAAATCTTTTTTAAAAAAGCTCATAGATATAGAGAACAGATTGGTGGCCACCAGAGGCAGGAAGTGTGGAATAGGTGAAATGAGTGATTAGAGTCAAAAATACAAAGTTCCAGTTATAAAATAAATAAATCACAGCAATGTAATGCACAGCATGGTGATATAGTTAATTATACTGTATTGCATATCTGAAAGTTGCTAACAGTAGATCTTAAAAGTTCTCCTCACAAGAAAAAAACTTTGGTAACTATGTATGGTAACAAATGTGAATTAGACTTACTGTGATTATTTTGCAAACATACAAAGATCTATGTACAAAATATACAAACAACTATGTTGTACATCTGAAACTACTATAATGTTATAGGTCATCTGTATCTCAATTAAGAAAGTAATAACCATAATAAACCTGTAAACATAAATATTTTTATTTTTAAAAAATATATTTAAAGAAAAATAACTACAGATTCCTGTTTCCTAACTCACAATCACTCACAGCATGTGCTTATCAACTGCAATGGCAGGTAACTTGCTCAATTTCTGGTGCTTCCATATCTCATTGAATCTGAAGACATTAACTGTAAGACATGCAATTTTATTTACCATTAGGAAATTTTAATGCTATCAATTAAACTATGCCACACCATCAACTGTAAGAAAAATCCCAGTTTTAGAAATGTTAAAATGTGTCTCTCAGAATTAGTAAGTACAGTATTGACATTCATAAGCCAAACTACAAGATCCTCAAAAGCAAGGAAATTCATTTTGTGTCCCCTGCAGAGCCTTGACAATAATAAGGAAGGAAGGAAGGAGGGAGGGAGGGAGGGAGGGAAGGAAGGAAGGAAGGAAGGAAGGAAGGAAGGAAGGAAGGAAGGAAGGAAG
>NC_058411.1:57756085-57798298 GCF_002201575.2 Neomonachus schauinslandi | reverse complement strand
AAGGAAGGAAGGAAGGAAGGAAGGAAGGAAGGAAGGAAGGAAGGAAGAAGGAGGGAAAGAAGGAAGGAAGGAAGGAGGAAGGAGGGAAGGAAGGAAGAAGGAGGGAAAGAAGGAAGGAAGGAAGGAAGGAGGAAGGAGGGAAGGAAGGAAGGAAGAAGGAAGGAAGGAAGGAAGGAAGGAAGGAAAGAAGGAAAGAAGGAAAGAAGGAATTAAATTTGTAAATTAAGGAAAACCTCATACCAAAAGTAAAAGTAGAGATTAAAAAAGGAACTAAAAGCTGCTTCATCCCAGGGTGCCTGGGTGGCTCAGATGGTTAAGCATCTGCCTTCGGCTCAGGTCATGATCCCAGGGTCCTGGGATCGAGTCCCACATCGGGCTCCCTGCTCCTTGGGAGCCTGCTTCTCCCTCTGCCTCTCTCTCTCTCTCTCTATCTCTCATGAATAAATAAATAAAATCTTTAAAAAAAAATAAAAGTTGCTTCATCCCAGAACTGGCATGGTAGGTCAAGTGGATTCTGGTCTAAGGCTAGAGGAGTGATGAGTTGAAGGCTTGTTGGGTTCTCCAAACCCGTAGTAGCTGCAACATCACATGGAACACCCGTCCCGCACCAGTCCAATGAGGGACCACAAACTGCACTGGCAACATACCAGCCCAGACAACAGTCTTTAGAAAAGATGTTTTAACACATAAAGCTTGTTGGTTCTGGCCCTTGTTAGTGTTTGTACTGGGATGAATTGTGTCCCCCCAGAATTCAACTCCATCCAGAACCTCAGAACTTGACCTTACTTGGAAATAGGGTCTTTGCAGACATAATTAGTTTTGTTAAGATAAGGTCATATGGGATTGGGGTGGACCCTAAATCCAATGACTGGTGTCCTTATAAGAAGGATATATAAAGATCTAGCAAAGCACAGAGGAAACGCCCATGTGAAAATGGAGGCAGAGATTGGAGTGATGTGCCCACAAGCCAAGGAATGCCAAGGATTACTGATACTGCTAAAGAGGCAAAGAAGGATTCTTTCCTAGAGCCTTTGGAGGGAACATGGTTCAATCTCCATTTTAGACTTCTAACCTCCAGAACTATGAAAGAATAAATTTCTCTTTTACTAAACCATCCAGGTTGGGGTAATTTGCCATAGTAGCCCTGGAAAATTAATACAGTGGTTTTTTTTTAAATAATAATAATTAGCAACAAGCATCTATAATTTTATGGTTTTTAAAACTGCTTACTGGGTTTTTAGTTTACAGTAGTAATACAGATTCAATCTAACAGATTAAAATATAGAAATTTATGACGTTAAAAGCAAAAGCCCCACTTTTTACCCTATATCCAGTCCCTGTGTACTTACACTTTTTTCTTCTCTATGAATATACACATAAGCACTATTTTTTTTACAAAAAAAATGGGATCATCCTATGCATAATGGTTTTCAGCTTGCTTTCTTTCAGTAACTATATTATGAAATATATGGGCATCTTTACATGTCAATATGTAGGGATCAATATCATTCTTTCAGTGGTCTGTATAATATTCCATTATGGCCACCATCTCATAATTCACAACAATTTATCAATACATAATTACTGTAAGCTATGAGCTAGGCATGGAATCCCTGTTTTCATGGAGTACAAGAGATAAATAAGTAAAAAGGATATTCAACAGGCACAAGTAAAGAGGACTGTGAGGGGGTGGGAAGGTGCTCCAGGCACACAGGGCAGAGTGTACAAATGACAGGAGATAAAAAGGAATAATCTCTGGGGCAAAACAAGCAGCATCTCATTATCCTTACAAGTAATTGCAAAGAAAGAATAATCCACATGAGAGTTCTGGAAGGTTACACCTGGTCAATTTCCCTGGATTTAGATAGACTCATTTCAAGAAGAGTATGTAAAATTACTTAATGATCAGTTGGCTCAACACAATGCACTATGTGGCCTGAGTACTTTATCAGTTTAAACAAGTATGATTTGTTCTACTGGTGCTTTAAAAGATGCACACTTCATTATCGTATGGGTCTTGGCTGCTGGCACATGGACCCTAATGAATCATTGCTTACATTTCTAGGAAGTTTTTTCAAGGGGGTAGCTCCGAGATGGGGCTCCAGACAGGTACCATCCCAGCAAATGAGGCCAAAGAGCATAGCCAAAGTGATCTTAATAGTGTTGAAGAATTCTGAAGGCAAAACCCTCAAGCTCCATCTAATGAACCCCATAGAAGGATGATTTATTATCAAAGGACAGAGGAAAATGATTAGCCTTGATGAAGCACCTCATAGTTTATGCAAATTGGATCTGATTCACCACTGATCTTGGACTAAAATTCCCAGTGACTTCTAGCTAATCAACTTGAATCACAGGCATGCTTAATGGACCTTTCGTCCGAGGCCTTGATATACTGCCCGGCTTTATTATTAGGTGATGGGGTTGGGGGGAACATGCCTACTATCAGGAATGGAGTGGGACAGACTAGATGCCACGTCACTTCCCTTTGGGAATACCTGAAAGCTTCCCTCCACTTCATCCTGCGTTCCAGTTACCACAAGGGGAAGCAGATCTAAGTTCTCCACCTCGACAAGGGAAAAAGAGCTCAATCTCATCAGGAAAGATAAGGACAGATCCCCCCAAGTCAGTTCCAGAATGTAAAAGTTACTTGATAATCTTAAGTGTTAATACAAATAGAACATCCAGTTCCTCATACTGTAGATCTTTGGAGTCCAACTGGCATTATTAGAGACTTAGGCTGGCATAGTGGCAATCCCATAAGGAAAAGGAATAGAAGAACCTGGACAATACCTTGCAGAAAATTTTAGCTCACCTGATATTTGTTTTTTAGTCTGAGATAAATATGTAATGGGAGCATTAATTGTGTTATAAAGTATAAATTATCATCAGATTATTCCCTAATGGCTGATGCCTCAGAAGCTATTTGGAACATTCTTGTAATAAGGATGTCCACATGAGTCCTGGCTGAATGCTATCTGCTCACGCACATGGCAGTCAGCCTGAAAGTGTCTGCAGCATTGGAGTCCTGGCTAGGACCAACATTTGATCCAGTTACAAAAGCAGTTTATCAGCTGCAGGCACAGAAAAACTTCCTCAGCTAGTTGAGGCTTGCCTCACAATCGCTCATTCCTCATCTTAGAATATTTTCCATTTGGCAGATTCTGCTTGCTGGCTTTATTGCTGAATCAGGCAAGAAGAACTAATTTCTGTCCCCGTTGAATCCTGTCAATCTGACTTATTTTGAGGAAGAGAAAATGGGAGCGTCAGTCAAAGCAGTCACATTTCACGTCCCTCAGACAGCTTATCAGGAAGAATTCAACTCAATCGCATTCCATTCACTGGGATGGCTATTTAATTCAGAGAGGCAGCAGTCAGGGGACCTGGGTCAGTGAAGAGGAGCTGGCCAAGCACAGGCCCAAGGCCTTCCCACACTGCAGGATAAACCTGGCTTTAGATGCATCTCTGCCCCGGATGTCTCTGACCTCAGGCTTTGCGGTCTGTGGGGACAAATAAAAATTGAAGTGACAATGTATATTTAACATTTTTTGTTTGTTTGGTCTGGTGAACAGGTAAAGAAAATCAGCTGCCATCCACTCTTGCTATCATTTCAGAAAAGGACCATTTAAAAACAACAAAACAAGAAGTTCTCAACTAAGAATTTGTTTAAATTGAAGCAGAAAATTAGCATTATGAAAAACTCACTATGTTGTCTTTATTTTTTTTCCATTTTTCTTCAAATTGGTGGAAAATTTCTCACACTAAAGTGCCCTAGCGGACAAGAACAACTGTTTTCCTCCTGACTCGAGGAAGACAAATAAGGAGAGAAATGCAACAAATGAATCAGAATGTAACTTTGTATGCCAGCCTGTCTGTGTCCTTCTCCAGCAAATGCACCCAGGCATAACCAGAGAACTTTTCTATGTCCTATGACCATGCATTATGTCCCAACCCCCACCTCAGGACCCCTTCTGAATGTCCCTAAAAGCCCACATTCCACACAGTCTTTTTAATAAGTACCATTTATGATATTCAAAATAGAAAATGAATTTTGAGAGGAAAATTCTATTTACAAACCAATGTAGGAGCAAACCAATGCAAGTCCCTGCATTCTAATGAATCAAATCACACAGGGTACTGAAAAACAGAATTACAGAAGGTCTGATGGTAATTTTTGAAATCACGGGAAACAAGAAATATATTAGAAGATAGGATTGTCCTTCAACTGTATAGCAACTAGAAGCACTATTAATTCAATATAAGCAACTGTTGACCTAGTTTGGTAACCACATCAGAATGTTATCTTAAGCAGTAAGGAGAGTTCATAATTAATTTAGATAAATATCAATACCTAAGGAGTTCCTTAAATTTAAGATGCTATAAAAGTTAATTGACAATGGATATTCCTTTATTAAAAATTAAACATATCCTATATATATATATATACACACACACACACACACATATATATATTCTTAGCTGTATTACCTGCCATGATTAAAAGAATCATCAACCACTTTTAAATAGAGTTTAGTAAAAATAATTAAAAATTAATGTTGCTATTTCAGTAATTTCCTATAACTGTAATAATTACTGTATGGTTGAAATAATTTTCAATTTTGTAATAAGTTATTTGGTCCACCACATTTTTTGATGTCCAGGGTACAAATGAATAAACCCATGTTACTGCCTCACCCTGGAAACATTACATACAGCTGCCCCTATAAGAAGTCACTCAGTGTAAGCATCTGCCTTTTTTACTTCCTGATAGTCATAATAAAGCAGATTCTCTCTAGGATCTGCAGATATTTGCAAGAAAAAATGTTCAATGGAATTGATGTTCTTTAAAGCCAAGCCATCACCAAAACTCACTGAAATGCACAGGGCTATACCACTGTTGGCTTTTTTAATTGTCTGGATTCTAAATGCTACACTTTTAATAATGATCTCTTTAATCTGTTGTCTCCAATATATTGTATTACAATGCAATTTTAGCAGTGGAACAGTATGTCCATTTAGGTCCAGTTTTACATCTAAAACCTCATCGGTAGGGGGAAAAGCCCAGAAACAGAATAACATAATTGATGTAGGTTTCACCATTTGTTTTCCTTGTCAAAGCTTTCAGTAGATATTGTGTGTCTTTATCAACTGACAGTCAAACATTCCTGTAGCTGAACTTTATTATGCCTGCCTGGGGGAAAGGAAAACCATGCCTCTCTTAATTTTCAGTTGCAGGCCTCTCTTAACACTGTTTCTCCCCAAAGTGAATTCTGGCATGCTGTTTGGCCTCCTTTAAGACAAACCATTGCAATATTTACAATGGTTATTGTGTAGTTATCCTCCATATTTGGCAAAAAGCCATCCAGCGCTTTTGGTATTCTGTGGAAACAGACAATACACTTAATTTTATTTCAGACTACAAAACATAGGATTAGAGTTCTGCTATAAATGTACAGTTCTTCCTCCTGAAGGGAGGAAAAACTTTCTCTTTACCCTTCTAGATTCTTCTGGCTAGTCTAAAAATTAAATTGACATGAGACCAATTAACAGGAGAAAAACTAATTATGTACATATGGGGGTGTTGCATAAGAAAATTAAATCCACAGGCAGTCAGGCAATTAAGGCTTATATGCTATTCTGAGCTAAGAAGGGGGAAATAAGGAACTGGGACTTCAAAGAGGAGAAAGATAATTTATGGAAAAGATGGGAAGAGCAAACGTGTGGTAAACAAATGTTTGTGGTGCCATGCAGAGATGATAGGACACAGAGAGGACTTTGAAAAAACTTGCTGAGTTTCCCCCACCCTAATACTCCTAGCCATATTCTTTATAGTTATCTCTGGTGATCACTCTCTCCCTGAACAAAGCCATCTACCTAAATTCTTGTAGGCAGTTAAGGGGAAAGTAAAAACTCTTCCTAAATCTTTTTGGCTTTGATTGGTTTTCAGCTTAAAATACTCTGCATGCCAAAGTGGTATATTCTGAGGACACTCAATCTGAATCCCATTAGGTCCTTCCTCTAAAACTTCCCTGAAAGTTTCACATTATTTTAAAAGCTGTACTGGTTGCTGTGGAAGGAGAATTGGGTTAGTAGCCAAGTGGTAATAGATCTGCAAAGGGAAAAGAGAACATAGATTACAATGAGGATTAACTAACAGAAAAGAGCAAATTGAAGCACATTGTTCCACACCCTATTAAACCAGCCTCCTAAATCCTAGGAATAGATCAGTCCAAAAAAAATGGCTGTGCTTCATTTATCTTATGGAAAGCATTAATCTTCTCTTTTAATAGATAGATGTAAGTTAGACAGTATTTGTCCTGTTTGATTTACAAAGAAGCAATATTTCTCATAACTGCACAAGCCCCCCCTTGCTGGGCAGTCAGTGTATCTAGAGCATGACAATTTTGGAATACAACAGATGCTAAACTGTTAACTTCTGACTGGAGTAGTTCCAAAGTTTGCATAGTGTTGTTGAATTCTTACTTTATTACCATGGAAAAAGATTGCCTTTTCCAATTCATAATTTCCAAAGGTTGGGAATAAGGTCCCCAATGCTGAAAAGAACTTGGAGTGATGACACACAAGTAGATTTTCTATGACTTCTCATCCAAATGTTTATATGGTCCAACTTTTTAAACAAAGGAGCTCAAGTTCCTAATTTGGCTTGCATTTAAGGTGAAGTATCTTATGAAATAAGGAGGCAGACATCCAAGAAAACATTGTCCCTGATCACTTAGGTGGGAACCCTTTATATACTTTGTCACCACATAATACAAAGAGGCCAGTGTGATTCAATGATAAGGTCAGAGTAAAATCTATAATTTTCCAGATCTGGGGCATTCCATGACTTTTGCTACTATTACTGTTAGCATCCATTCACCTCCATCTTTCATGTAGTCCTGTCAGTTTGAAAGAGAAAAATAGATTGCAAAATATCTGATATAGGAGGCCTGAAATCTGGCTTTGGCAGCTATAAAGCTCAGTTTTGTCACCTGGCCAAGTTAGTTCAGATTGTATGTTAACCCATAGATAGTTTGGGGTACAGGGAAGTCTAATCAGGGAAGCAGCTAAGATACCCCAAGTCATTCAGCAATAGCCTGTGAACCATCCAAAACATATGGTGATTTGGCAAACATCTGTGCTATAGAAATTAGTCCTAGAGTCACTTTAAATCTCTTTGACACATTTGAAGATGCCATTTATAGAATCAAACCACAGGTTTGACTGCAATATTGTCCGGTTTATGGCCCAGGAAAAGTCCAGTGGCATGTCTGTTTTCAATACAAAGATGAAAATTTTCATCTATTGTCTTTATCTGGGCAAGAGACAATCCTTGGGCTTCTATAGAGGTTTTCCTGGGCCTACATAACTCAGCAGAAGGAGAGATAGAGTGATGTTTTTCTAATCATGGATACCATATCCTGTTGCTCATCCATCTTCCATACTTAGTCCACCAGGTGTTCACATCAGCAGGAACAAAGACTAGTTCAGGTTCTTTTGTACTATCTAGATGTTGACATAACCAACAATCAGATTGATTAGTTAGTGTGGCCAGAGTTTGGTAAACTGTCATAAGGGAGGTGTTTGGTCTGTGCCCAACTTGTTGAAAAAGTAATGGTTAATTAGAAGTAGGTAAGATAGAGACAAGCCCTCTCCAGTCAGCTTTTTAATAAGAGATTAATAAATGTAGGAGAAATGTTCATAAGAGAAGGCAGATTTTTGCTTTTTGGTTTCTGGCTTTGGGTTTTGTGTATGTGTGTGTGTGTGTGTGTGTGTGTGTGTTTTGTTTTGTTTTTAGTGTATGCATATACGAAGTCTTTTAAAAGGTGGGAAATAGGTGAAAGCAAAGTTTCTTGATCTGTGATCTTGGAAAAGCTGTTTACTTTTAGTTGTGGCCTGCTTCTGGGTCCTGGGAATTCACCTTAGAGATCCTTAATTTAAGGTCACCTGTAGGGACTGTCTCCAGCTGTCTTGAGAGTGATGTTCTGGGTCTTTTTTGGCATGGCTTATGTGAATCCAGGAAGGTTTTTCTTTCTTTCCTTTTTGTTAAAGATTTATTTATTTGTTTGAGAGAGAGAGAGAGAGCACACATGTGCATGTGAGTAGGGGGAAGGACAGAGGGAGAGAATCTTCAAGCAGACTCCCCACTGAGCACAGAGCCTGATATGGGGCTCCAACCCACAACCCATGAGATCACAACCTGAGCTGAAACCAAGAAACTGATGCTTAACTGACTGAGCCATTCAGGAGCTCCAGGAAGTTTTTTCTTTTATTTTGATGGCAGTATAGGTGGTTAGCAGTACTTCATAAGATCCTTCCCATTGTGGTGACAGTGAGTGCTTTCTTCTAAAGATCTTGACGTATGCCCAGTCTCCTGGTTGAAAGACATGGCAAGACTTGTCAGTCAGTGGGGGCCATGCCTCTTTCATCTGTTGGTAATATGCTTAAAGTATACTAGTTAATTCTTGTATATAGTCAGTCATAGCATCAAACTGTTCACTTAAGTTCTCATAAGGTTCATTTAACCCACAAATAGAAGGTTAGAGATGCCAGTAGGCATTGGATGACCAAACTTTATTTCAAAAAGTGTCAATCCATGTCTCCTATTTGAAGTATTCCAGAGATTTATAAGGCCAGTGGTCATACTTCTGGCTTTAAGTCCAGTTCTTAACAGAACTTTCCTAAATTTTTTTATGTCTAAAATTTTTATGTTCCACTTCCCCTAATGATTGAGGATGTTATGGGGTATGAAGTTTTAATGAGTACCCCAGAGTTTTTGCAAGCAAGTGGTTTCTCTCTGCTATTAAATGGGTTCCTTTGTCTTATTCAAACCATAAAAGAATGCCAAAATGAGGAATAATCTCAGTTATTAATTTCTTTGCCACTGTTGTAGCATTGGCCTGTCTGGTCAGAGACTATTCGGTCCATTCACTAAGCATGCAGACAATAACCAAACAGTGAGAACAGCCTAAGGCTCAGGGCAAATCTATAAAATCCATTTGGAGTACTGCCAAGGACAGTGTGGGCAGATGTACACTTATTTCTTCCAAAGAGTTGGTGAGATTTACAAGTGGTACCCTGGGAAAGAATTTGATTAGAAATATTGTAGATGTCCAAATGGCCAACAGACACATGAAAAAGTGCTCAACATCACTCGGCATCAGGGAAATCCAAATCAAAACCTCAATGAGATACCACCTCACACCAGTCAGAATGGCTAAAATTAACAGGTCAGGAAATGACAGATGTTGGTGAGGATGCAGAGAAAGAGGAACCCTCCTACACTGTTGGTGGGAATGCAAGCTGGTGCAGCCACTCTGGAAAACAGTACGGACGTTCCTCAAAAAGTTGAAAACAGAGCTACCCTATGACCCAGCATTGCACTACTGGGTATTTACCCCAAAGATACAAATGTAGTGATCTGAAGGGGCACATGCACCCCAATTTTTATAGCACCAATGTCCATTAATAGCCAAACTATGGAAAGAGCCTAGATGTCTATCAACAGATGGATGGATAAAGAAGATGTGGTGTGTGTGTGTGTGTGTGTGTGTGTGTATAATGGAATATTATGCAGCCATCAAAAAATGAACTCTTGCCATTTGCAATGACATGGATGGAACTAGAGGGTATTACGCTAAGCGAAATAAGTCAATCAGAGAAAGACAAGTATCATATGATCTCACTGATATGAGGAATTTGAGAAACAAGACAGAGGAGCATAGGGGAAGGGAGGGGAAAATGAAACAAGATGAAACCAGAGAGGGAGACAAACCATAAGAGACTCTTAATCTCAGGAAACAAACTGAACGTTGCTGGAGTGGTGGGGGGTGGGAGGGATGGGGTGGCTGGGTGATGGACATTGGGGAGGGTATGTACTATGCTTAGTGCTGTAAACTGTTTAAGACTAATGAATCACAGACCTGTACCCCTGAAACAAATAATACATTAAATGTTAATTAAAAAAATAAGAAAAAAGAAATAGTGTGGATGTCAGGACAAAACCAACTGTCTTGTAGTTCCTTAACTATCCCCCATTTGTACCTATGTCCCATTTGATGGGATATAAATGCAAGGCAACAGGTCAAAAAAAAGGGGACTACAGGAAGTCCATTTGGCCCAATGTATAATCCATCTGATAGTTGTTTGGCACCCTTTTGTATCCATTTGTCTTTTTCAGATTGTGAGGCATTTGCCTGGTAGTTAATAATGTCAGTCAGGGATAAAGGCAGGTTTAAAAATTGGATAGAGAAAACACAGGTGGTCCATTTGGGGCTGCATATTTAGCAGCCTTGTCAGCCCTATCATTTCCTAAGGTATCAGCCTTAGTCTGGGATGAGCAGTGAAGAATAGCAATTTTAGAAAGGAAGTGAATGCTTG
Organism: Neomonachus schauinslandi; assembly: GCF_002201575.2. Classification (NCBI taxonomy): domain Eukaryota; kingdom Metazoa; phylum Chordata; class Mammalia; order Carnivora; family Phocidae; genus Neomonachus; species Neomonachus schauinslandi. Next base: position 57,787,918 of record NC_058411.1, on the reverse strand, counting down.
CAATGCGGCAGCAATTATATGTCTATTAGCGATGCGAATTCCCACAGAAGTTAAGGTTTCACAGGATTTCCTAATTGTGCCAAAAGCATGGCAGACTCCAAAAGCATAGATGAAGTCTATGTAAATAGTAGCAGTGTTCCCTTTTGCCAAGGTGCAAGCTCTAGTAAGAACTATTTTTCAGAAGCTAGGGCTGATTTTACAGTGAGCAAAGATTTTGTTTTAAGTGTGTCAAGTGGAGAAACTATAGCTTAACCAGTTATTATGTTTCCCTAGAAATTTCTTTTGCAGGAGCTATGGCAAAATAGAAGTAAATCTGGGTTAGCCGAAGGGGTGTCTAAGAGATCCTCTTGTGGCTTTGAGACCATTTCGATTATTGCCAGGCAATCATGTGGAATGGAGTGGGGCTCTCCACCATCAGGAAGGGGTAGTAAAGTAGTTGGATTGAAAGTGTTACAAGGATGTGAAATGATGGAAGGGTTAGTCAAAAGAGCCTGTTTGTAAGTGGTCTGTTGCCACATAGAGAAGTGCTATCTTGTGAACTTGTAAGAGAGCAAACACAGCTTGGGGAACTCAGAGGTGAATGTGGGAGCCTGATGTGAGAGTACTGGCTTTGTCAATCAAGGTGGGAGCGGTGGCTGCCACACACAGCGTGGGGGTATACCTGATGCCACAGGGTCTAACTGGCATGAGAAATATGCTATACAATGTATTTGAAAGGCAAATGTCTGTGCTAGAATACCTGTAGCAATGCATTATTTTCATGGCAGAATAGATGAAAAGGTTTGTCAAAATTAGGTAAGCCAAGAATTGGGGTTGTTGACAATGTTAATTTCGAGGCTTCAAAGGAGGCTAATGCCTCTGAAAGCCAGATAATGGGCTCTGGGATGTTATCTGGGAGGTGAGTATACAGATGTTTACCAAGGACAGCAAAATTAAGAATCCACTGGCGGCAGTAGCCAGCTGTTCCTAGAAATTGACCTAACTGTTTTCTCATTTGGGGAAGAGGGATTGACAAAGTTTACTCAAATTTGGGGGTGAGCTTTTTAGGGCCCTAAGATACCTCATGTCCTAAGTATGTACCAGGTGTTGGCATCCATTGACTTAGATCTGGAGGGTTTAATGGCCTTGTTCAGCTAATGTCTTTAGGAGAATGAGGGGTTCTGTAAGAGCTCCCTGTTTAGTTTGACTACAAATTGAACAACAGTGGAGCCTTGGTAAAGGCTACAGAATCTGAGTCAGTTTAAAGACCTAGAAAAAGATTGAGGAATATCTCTGAAGTACGCGAGTCCATGTTAACTGTCTCCTTCTAAATGTAAATGCAAAAGGAAAGTAAGAGTCAGGATGCAATGGGATAAAAAAGAAAGATGAGCAGAGGTCAATCACTATAAACTGACAGCAGCATAAGGAATTGAGATAAGAATAGTCGCTGGATTAGGGCCTGTGGGGTAGCAAGGAATCACAAGAGTTTATGGCTCTTAGGTCTTACACAGATCAATAGATTTGGTTCCCAGCTGAATCAAATTTATCTTCTTTCTTTATTGCCCATATTGGAGAGCTAGAGGGTGAGGAAGAAAAGACCAGTACACCCTGCTGCAAAAGAGTCTATGAGAGGTTCAATTTCTCCTTCTGTATCTCTGGAACAAAATATAGGACCACTGATGGAAACAGTTTATTCTTTTTCCATGCAAGGCACACAGACTGCACACTCAGTAACAATCCAATTTTATTTGCATGTGTAGCCCAGAGACTAATTGGGACATCTTTTAAAAATTCATCCTCTTCAGGGGGTGCCTGGGTGGCTCAGTCGTTAAGCGTCTGCCTTCGGCTCAGGTCATGATCCCAGGGTCCTGGGATCGAGCCCCACATCGGGCTCTCTGCTCGGCGGGAAGCCTGCTTCTCCCTCTCCCACTCCCCCTGCTTGTGTTCCCTCTCGCTGTCTCTCTCTCTGTCAAATAAATAAATAAAATATTAAAAAAAAAATTCATCCTCTTCAGAGGAATTTAAATCAAGATGAGCTTCCAATAAGGAAAGTAGAAATTTAAAGTTTGATCTGAGGGCAGGAAAACAAAAATGCCTTATTCGTTGCAGTTTATAGTGGCATTAAATTTACATTTTTTAAAAAATCTCTACCAAAAGGCATGGGGACACTAGAAAGCCATGATGAGTGTTAAGGAGAGCCTAGGATATTGGGGATGGCTGAGATATGGTCAATGAAATAAGTTGCCCAGAGACTCCAATAGCTTGAATAGAATCAGAGGTGACAAGCAAAGATAAATCCTGAGCAGATGGTAGAGAAAGTAGCACCAATGTCAATTAAGAAATCATTTCCAATCCTCTATGATAAGTTTAGTGGTGAGCTCTGGGGTGCTACTGAGGATCAGCTAACCATGTCATTTGAGAGGGAATTGTGCCAGAGGAGGACAACAAACCTTCTGGGAGTGCTGGAGTCTATGGAGATTGTTCCTTAAACTTTCCTTTCTCTTAAGTGTAGGACAATTTTTCTTCCAGCGTCCTGATTTTTTGCAATATCTGTAATTGTCTGGAGGCAAATAGGGAGGGGCCCGAGTGGGCCTTAAGTTACTCTCAGAGTTATGCCTTTGCCTTTCTAAAGATTCAAGTTGCAAAGCAAGAATTCTTGCATTCCTGTAATTTTCAAAAACCTGAGTAGCTGCCTCTATTATCACACTCAGAATTGGCTGGACTGCCATTCTATTTTGAATTGAGATATAGATAGATGATAGATAGATAGATGATAGATACATAGATAGATAGATAGATAGATAGATAGATAGATAGATGATGATAGATGATAGAGAGATGATAGATGATAGATGATAGACAGATAGATGATGATAGATGATAGAGAGATGATAGATGATAGATAGATGATAGATAGATAGATAGATAGATAGATAGATAGATAGATAGATAGATGATAGATGATGATAGATAGAGAGATGATAGATAGATGATAGATGATGATAGAGAGATGATAGATGATAGATAGATAGATAGATAAATAGATAGATAGATGATAGATATAGAGATATCAGGGAGAAAATTTCCCACTAGAGCAGAAATTAAAAGATTTTTATGTTCTAGAGCTTCCATGTTCAATGCAATATACCTTTAAGAAGTCTGTATAAAGTGCTCAACACAATGACCCTCAGATGCTATCCTTCTTTCTGAGTGCAAAATTCAACCTTAGACCAATTTACTTAAGGGAGGAAAGCCTCTACTATTGCTCCTATCAAACTTTGAATCAGCCTCCAACTGAGCTATTTCCTGGTCATTTGTAAGAAGACCTTGGAGAAATTCTAGCCATCTGTTTCCTCTGTGAAGGGGGTTTTTCCCCAGGGGCCATCTGACTTTGTCTGGTAACCACAGTATAATAATGGACAGAAAAAATACTTCTTTGCAACCAATCTAGGTCCCTGTGAGTGCAGTTGTGAATGACCACTAATCTTTCTAACTCTTCTCTAAATTTGGTAGGATTTTCTGAAAGTAGAGGTAAAGGGCTTTATAATTTAAAAGCTCTGCTGCTGTCCAGGGGATATGAATTCTTTGTGGTGGAAGTCCAGGATACACCCACAAAGGACATTGCATAGGGATGCCTGAAGCTGGTAGAGCCTGATTGCAGAGCCCTGTAAAGTAAAAAGAATTTTAAGAGACAGTAAAGCAAGCCCTACTGCCTGCCTCAGGTACTTCTGAGTATGAAACTCATTCTGAATTCATTTCCTGGCTTGTAGTATTTATACGAGTAACTTATATACCCCAGGCCTGGAGATCAAGTCTGAGTGCTGTCAGTAAATCTTGTTTAAAAGGGGAAGTAAAAGCAGGCAGCTGGGTGTTTAAGGGATTTTCTGGGGAAGTTGGAAGAGTTCTAGAATCTAAGAGAACTGGCTGAGAAGATGGAGCTGGGTTTTGAGAGGGGGTTTTAGCCAGGGACCTAGAGATCCAAAAGATCTTCTGCTAGGACAGGGACAGAGAGTTGGGAGTAAAGGGCATATAAGAGGGAGGAAATGGGAATCTGTATTAGGTGTGGCTTTAAATTTTTGTTCTAAGTCCAATTTCTTCTGTTCTTTCATCTTATTGAGGGAATAGGGCTAAGGCTGGCTCTTGTGCCTGACCTGTGCTCACCAGTTTTGCCACTTTGGCTTCCAAGATGTCCCTTAGCAACAGCCTTCACCTCATGTGCACATTAACCCACAGCAAAGTTTGTTTAACTAGTTCCACAAATATTTTCTCCCACTAATTTAAATTTAGAAAAGAAAAAAAAGCAACTCTCACCACTCTTGCTTCCACTGGACCCTGCAGGCAGAGACCCAGAAGACTGAAAGGGTAAGAATTTTTACCTTCTGCCAGCTTTTTGTCAGAGGTCCCAAGATCTCTCAGCTACAGCTGCCTCAGAGCAAGCAATGTCCAAGGTTGATCCTCCTGACTATGCCAGCTGTAGGGGAGGAAAATTTTTCCTCTACCCTTCTAGGTTTTCTTGCTGACCTAATAATTAAGTTGGCATGAGACAGATTAACAGGAGAAAAAAAATTAATTATGTATGTACAGGGCCCCATAAGAATATGAGACCCACAGGCAATCAGACAATTGAGGCTTATATGCCATTCTGAGCTAAAGGGGGGGTGGGGGGGATAAAGGTCTAGGACTTCAAAGTGGGGGACTTCAATCTACAGAAAGATGGGAAGAGCAAATGTTTGGTAAATAAATGTTTGTGGTGCCATGCAGAGATAAGAGGACACAGAGACGACTTTGAACAAACAGGCCCCACTGAGTTCCCCCCAGTTTACCACTCCTAGCCTATTTCTTTGTAGTTATCTTTGGTGATATCTCTCTTCCTGGACCAGGCCATCTACCAAAATTCCTTTAGGCAGTTAAGGGGAAAGTAAAAGCCCTGTCTGAGTTTTCTGGGCTTTGATTGTCTTGAGCTCAAAATAGCATGCGTGCCAAAGTGGCACATTCTTGGGAGACTCATTCTGAGCCCTGTCACTCCCAAAGGCAGTGGTGATAACCTTTAGCAGTCCAGTCTGACTTTTCTAGTTTAGTTTAGATTCTTCTTTTTATTGAACATGTTCTACAGATTTTCTTCCACATGTCCTATGCTGCTCTTTTCAAGCCATCTGTCTTAGGATATTACTTTCTTAGTTTGGGGTGATCACTGCTTTTCAGAAAAACTCACCAACTTTGGCTTATCAACCCATAAAAGCTACTGTTTTACCAACTAATTTCTATCAACTTATTTCAGGACATTCTGACATAAACTCCTAAAGCAACCAACCTCTTCCTAACCCCACACCTCATTCCGCAGCTGCTGAGGCCTAGGGTAGTGTTTCTTTCAGGCCCAATATGGTGATTACAATCTGATTTTCAAAAGAAAGGGAATAAATTGACTTCTGATTTTTTTGTTATGGCTATTACACTGATTAAGCAATAATTAACTAACTAATGTGAAAATTAATCAAAAGGCAGGAAAATAGTGTACCTTGATATCAACAAGGCATTTTTAAAAAGTTTTATATGGTAGTCTTAAAAAAAAGACAGAAACACTTGGATGATAAAACATTTAGGTAGATTCCTGGCTGGTTGAATGACTCTTCCCAAATAGTGTTGATTCATGATCTCCAAATTCTGCCATTGACCCAGCTCTATTAACATATTTAATTAATAATAATAGGTAATATATATTGAGTCCTTACTCTGGGCTAGGGGTAGGAATTTTAAACATTTTGTATATTAATTGATTTACTCCTTACAAAAACCCTATGAAGAGGTACTATGATTTCCTTCATTGTAAAGATGAGGAATTAAGGGTGAGAAAGGTAAGGGCCCCCATTCATGATACACAGCTAGTGTGTAGAGTCAGGATTTTTCTCAGACTGTCTGACTTCAGAGCCCAGACTTATTTCCACTCAGCTTCCCTGCCTCTCTACCAACTATGCATAGATCCAGAAGTCAGTCTTATTAAATCTGTATATGGCATAAAACCAAGAGAACTGGCTAATTTTTGAATGACAGAGTTGAGACAAGTGAAAATTAATAAGATAAAATTCAAATGGGATAAAAATGTTAAGTCTGCATTTAGATTCAGCAAAATCAATACAATGCATATAAAAGGAAGTCATTTTGTAACAATTATGTAAAAAAAAAATACTGAGTTGTCTCAGTTGACTAAAAGCTCAAAATAAATCAACAATTTTCCTATTAAGAAATTTACCCTACATGTGTTTCCAGACCAAGGGAAACAGCACTGCATATTCCAGTGGTCAGACCATCTTTAGAGGATTGAGTTATATTCTGATACCTCATTTTAAGAAAGATACTTGGCCATTTGGAATGTGTTCAGGGAAGCATGACTACGATATGAAATCGCATCAGAGGCCTGATGACTAAACAAAATATATTATGTTTGATAACAAAAAGTTTTGAGATGGACAGAGTGGAAAGGTAGATATCATAATTCACACAAACAGAATTTAAACATTTGCTGATTACATGATAGTGTTATGAAAGATAGAGAAGTTATTCTGCATTGTTCCAAAAAGACAAACCAGGGTCAATGAGCCAAATTTACTGGAAGCCCATTTTCAGCACAGTATTCAAGAAAGAAGTTTTTCATAAGTAGAGTCATCTAAAAATTAAATGGTTGATAAGTAATGGGTAAAAGTAATCTTTATGTATTAGATACACTTGCTAGAATAGATATGAGCTTAGAAAGTTGATGAATAGGATTTGCTTTAAAATATTACAGCAAAGAAAATGTGGATAGGAGACAACTGAAACAAGAATAGAAAAATACTTATTATTGCTTATTCATTATTGCTGAATACTTGGAGCTTACTTATATAATTCTTTCTACACTATATGTAACTGAAATTTTTACTTACACAAAATGAATACATTGCCTCCGTGGGTAGTGAGGTCCCATTTTTGGATATGTTCATACAAAAACTGGATGTCCACTTGAACAGGATGTGCAGAGTGCACAGAATGTTGGACTTTAAGGGTCTAAGATTCTGATAGTGGAAAGGAAGCTAGCAAAGACATATGAAGTAATTCAGAGAAGAAGATAACCCCTGACCAGCATCTTTTATTATTGACAGATTTTTGCTGCCTGCTCATCATGTCTCTTACATGCTACCTTGTTTTGCTCTCTGGATTACCTGTTCCACTCCCTGGTGGTTTGGATGCTGTCAAGGTTGATTACTACACAACAGAAACTCTCATAGTAACTCCTGTAGCTAAAAGGCACAAAACTATCAAACAGCCTTCAACTGACAACTTTCTCAAACATGAAACTTTCACACATTAAAATATTCTTTGAATACAGAATCAAAATATTTCACCTCCCTTATAACTACCCTTTGAAATCTACCACTACATAATCATGAGAGGTCTCAAAATGGAGCACCAGTGCTATCAAATGTGAATTTGAGAAGATCACTTTTGATCCACATTTGATCACATTTGAAAGGGTCATATTTCAGAGGATCTTCCTGAGGAAGATAGCTGAGTACCACCACATCAGCCTACCTGTGACAACCTAGATATGTCTTAAATAGATGAAAATGATTCACCAGATATTTCAGTTTCTTAGGCATTTGGTAGTATTGCACTTCCTGGTCCTATGCAGTTAGATGTAGCCTCATGTAATTCTGGCCAGTAAATTGTGAGTGGGTAAAGAAAGCATTGACAAGATAAGACCCTCCAGACCTTTCTTTTCCCACCGGCATGGCCATCAGCAATGTTCAAAAGGCAAGTGTTCCATCTTAATAGGTCCCTGCATGACAACGATGAGCAAAGCCCCTTTGAGATTCCATGACAGACATGTAGCTTGAGTGCAACATAAGCCTTCATTGTTGTAAACCACTATTATTTTGGAGGTGCTTGTTACTACAGATGGTGGGTAAACTTTTAAAATGGCCCCCTGATCCCCTCCCCTTGAGTGCGGGCAAGACTTGTGAATATGGTGAAATATCATTCTCATGATATGGCCAAAAGAAAGTTTGCAGATATGATTATGGTCTTTAATCAGTTGACTTTAATCAGCTGACTTAATCAAAAGGGAGATTACCCTAGGTGAGCCTGACCTAATCAGGTGAGCCCTTAAGAGACAAAAAGCAGACCCAGACATTCCAACTGGCTTGAAAGAAGCAAACAGCCGTGTTATTAATTGTCTATGGACAAGGGCAGCTTCTAGGAGCTGAGAGCAGTCCCCAACTGGTGACTGCAAGAATAATGACTTGCAGTCATGCAGCTGCAAGGAAATGATCTCTGACAACAACCAGTGAACTTGGAAGAGAACCTCAAGCCTCAGATGAGATTACAGTCCCAGCTGGTATCTTGATTTTCAGGTTGGTCAGTCTGAAGACAGGACCAGACAAACCCATCCCCAGAATTCCGACCCACAGAAACTGAGAGATAATAAATTTGTGTTGTTTATGCCGCTGAACTTGTGGTAATTTGTTACCACAATAAAAACGAATACCCCACAGCATATCTGAGTCTATCCTGGCTGATAAAAGGGAGACATTAACTGCCATGTTATGATTATTATAGTGCCAGAAATAGTTAGGAAAGCAGAAAAAGCATGTTGATGAATAACACATCTGTACAGTGGAATTCAAGATAGCCATGAAATTGAATGAGGTAGATCTGTATGTGCTGTTATCAAACAATACTTGACATATTTGTCCAGTGAAACCAAGGTCTGGGTCATGGAAACAACATGATCTCATTTGCATTTTAATGGATATATAAAAATTGTATATCCACAGACAATTTCTGGAATAATAAATAAAGAATTATTAACACTGACTATATCAGAGAAGGGGCATTGGAAGCCCAAGGTAAAAGGAAGAATGACCTTTCATTGTATAAACATTTGGGCTCCTTGAATTTTTATCATGTGCACATATTGCACTTCCAATTTTTGAAAAGTGAATATAAATGAAAAACTAATCAACCTACACTTATTGAATACATACTGAATTCAAACCACTTTCCTCTGTAGGGAGTTGCACAGAAGATCATGGAGTAGCTGCTTGTTTGACAACACACTAAATGAGACAAATGTGAAAAAGCTGATGGCAACACAGAGAATTATAATTTCTGTGTAAAACTGGGAAAATGGTTGGTAGTTCATGAAGTCCCAAGAGGGCATATTAAGAAAGAGTATGCAGATGCTGCATTATGGAAAAAGGGGGGCTTTGAAGGAAGGGCATCATCTCCGACTTGCCATATACAGTGCTTTGTCCTCCATCTAAACAAGTCTGAATCTGATGAGTTAGATACTTAGGGAGGTAAACTGGGTTTGTAGCAGATGTTCCTGGAGCCTTGAGTCCTTCTGCTCGGCCCACCTCTGATTTTAGCCACATCTGTAGTGGACACTTCCATGTAACCTACAGCTTCCCACTTCACGACACCTTTGCTTTTCTGCTTAGGACCTTTTGCCAAATCTGTGGGAACCCAGTGTCCGGAAGTTCTGGGCAGTTTACATCTCCGAGGGTTACCCTCAACCAACGACAGTGGAAGCCAGTGGATAAATGCTGCCATTTCCCAGGCCTAAGAAAGAATTCTGGAAAGCATTCTGTGAGTTGAACGCTCATTGCCTACAATAGTAGAGAATTTAGAATGCAGCCTTTATTGGCTTTTCCTTCTCCTGTCTTACTCCTCTTTTTCCTCCTACTTCCTGAAATCACTTCCCAAATAAATCATGTGCACTAAATCCTTATTTCAAGCTCCACTTTTGTGGTTACCCAAATCAAGACAGTGGTTTGTTGAAGGGGGAAAAGCATGCAGTTTTAAATGGTTGACTATGCAAAACAATAGAGAACTGCTTCTTGCAACATTATTTCTAGTGATAGCCTAAAGCAGTATTAAATCATCAGTAAAAGTGCTCACTTTTATGCTGCAAGTATGGAAAAAGGGGGGCTTTGAAGGAAGTGCTTGCAGTGCTCTCTGCAAGAAAGGATTCTACAGTGAAATGGATAGCATTCAATCCCAGAGAAAGCACGTTGTGCTAAATTAGGCCTGTTCTAAGAAGGCTAACCTGTAGTTGCTCCTGGCGGGAGGCATTTCAAATACTCACTAAATTCTCCTTACTTTATTTTACCTCGTTACACTTCATTATGCCCCAAGTAACACAGCAAATAATTCCCTTTGGCCCTCACTACTTACTGCCTTCCAAATATGGAACAAAATGCTTACCGTCCTCTTCCTTACTGTCTAGCCAAACTTATCACTCTTCTTAATCTCATTTTGTTCCACCATTCTAACTACCTTCTGTGAATTCCATCTTGCTGTTTACATGTACCAAGCATTCCAAGTAGAATCTCATCTCAGAAGTAGGGTGCCTAAGACAGGCTTTGGGAAGACTTCAATTCAAACAACATCAACAAAGAAGAAAGCTCCTTTGTCCACCTTCCAAATCCTTCCTATATTGCAAGAGCCAGTAGAATTTGTGACCCATTTAATTTCACAGGGGAAATCTAGGGTTCTCAGATTCCTCTCCATCACAGCAACTATTTACAGTAGATTTTCCTCAGGTATACCTGTTTCCTTTGTGCTACTCCTTTTGTTGTAGGTATAATTAAGCTGATTGCAGCCCCAGGTGGCCACTATATCCAAGGAAAAAACCCAGTAGCAATTCAAATGATTGCTCTAACTGTGCACTTTTCTCTCTGCCTTGCTCACCCTGAGGATGGCTGTATGGCTCCAAGGCTCTCATTGTTAATATTAGATAAATTTTATTCTCTTGTAAATCTTCATTAGCCTCTTCCTCTTTCTCCAGAATGGCTTCTTCTGGGGCCCAGGTGGTTTCTTGTGACAACCATCTTTCTTGGCTAGAAGTTGCTGAGGATACAGAAAACTTGCCTGTCATCATTCCCCACATTTGTTCCTCTGATCACCTCCCCTTCCATGTGTTTCCTCTCGGAGACTATTTAGTTTCTGAAGCTCACTAAGCAGAGGTCAATTTTACTGTAAATTATGTCCAGATCTGCACAATAACTAAGTAAAAGAAATTTAAGGGAAAAAAATAAATCTTTAATTCTTCTTAGTAATTTTTAACTTCAGGGAAATAAAAGAACAGATTGTGATAAGTGTGACATCACCAGATTTAAACAAAGGACTTAAGATACTTTTTCTGAGTACTTGTTATTAGGCTAATACTTCACATTAAGACTTCAATCTGTATTTGGAAATTTTATGGCATTTTATGTGATCATTTCTGAAAGCTCAGTTTGAGACCACTCTGCACACCATATGAAAAGAAGCAGGATACAGAAGTAATGTTTGTGAGGTGTTTAGTCCACACCAGACACATTTCACATGTGTCGGCTGATTTGATTTCACAACCATCTCCATCCTACAGATTATCAAACTTAGGATAGGAGACCCAATCAACTTACTAATTACATCGACGGGTCAAAGAATATCTATCCACTTTCCACTTCATCACACTGCTTTCGAGTAACAGACATACTTTCTCAATTGTTCTATGTGCTCACTATTATTATCGTAGTCAGTATAAATAATTCAGATAGAGGTAGCCACTCCTTCCTATTTTGTAAATGTTGAGAATATGGATTGTTGAATAGGAAGAAAATCCAGACCTTCAATATTTGTCCTCTTTAGAAGAATGATGGGATATAATTTCTTGTTTCTTGCTAATGTCCCTGTGACATCAGGAATTATTTTTCACAAATCCTATTAGAAAGCTATGGAAGACACTGCTTGTTGCTTGGCTGTCCTAACCATGACTCCCAATCCATTATTCCTAACTATATTCCATGAGTGGGCGTAGAAAATCCTTGTGGCTTACATACATGCCGAAGTTGGCTAAGGGATTTCTGGGAAAGCTTTTGCTTTCCTGATACAGATGCCACACATTTCCTCTCACCTTCTTCTTCTTCATTTTATTTTTTTAATTTTTTTATGCGTGTGTGTGTGTTTTGTTGTTGTTTATTTTTTTTATTTTTGTTTTTTTAGAGAGAGAGAGCGGTGGGGAAGGGTAGAGGGAGAGAGAGAATCTTAATCTTAAGCTCCACACCCAGTGTGGAGCCCAGCACAAAGTTCAACTTCATAACCTAAGATCATGACCCTGAGATCATAACCTGAGCCAAAATCAAGAGTGGGACACTTAACCAACTGAGCCACCAGATGCCCTGCACCTTCTTCTTATCTTAAATATGGATGAAATGATTGGAGCCAAAGTAGCCACCTTTCAACCGTGAAGGAAAGACTAAGAAAATCATGGTGATATGAGCCCTGACACAGGTGAACAGCTGAATCTACAATAGGAATAATAAACTCTTCTTTAAGCCACTATAGTTGAGTTTTTATTATTTATAGCTGAATGCATTGCTAACTGATACAGGAACAAAATATTTTACAGCACAAGTTTGGTTCCATTAAACGAGAATGTATTTTATCAATAGGTATCTATGTGAAAAATAATCTAGATCAGTGTTATTCAATAGGCATTCTGTGATAATGGAATTCTACATCTGCACTGTTGTGTATGGTAGCCATCCAGGATTATTGAGCACTTCAAATATGGCCGGTGCAACTGAAGAACTAAATTTATATTTTATTTAATTGTAATCAATTCAACTTTAAATCACTAGTGGCTAATATATTGGACAGGGCAATCTAGACATTTTGTGAGTCATGACATATATGTCATGTCTATGTTTGGGACGAAAAACTGAAAATGCACAAACCTACTTGAGACAAATGAATTATCTGCTTGTTTAGTAGACTGTCTCTATTTCCAGAGAGAAATCTGCTGAAAAGTTGCTTGTCGTCTTGAACTAAAACACAATTAAGGTATATGTCTTTTGGATGAGGGAAAACAGTGAATTCTGAGGCTGAAAACACAGAATACTGTTTCATTTTTCTGACAGGGCCCCTCCAAAGCATTATTCTTAAGAGACATCATAAGTTAAATTTCTTTTGATTCAAGTCATTACCTCTATAGGGACAGCAGTGAGTACAGCCTACTTTCAGCAAAGGGTGTCTTCTGGGCGCCCCAATCCACTTCATCAGCAACTCTTCCTTCCAGATTTCATACCTTTTCCTCCAGTTATATCCATCTCTACTTTGATGGTCTATGTTATGGCTTTATTCCCTTACTCCTAGAGAAAGTTTTTTTTTTAATTTAATTTAATTTTATTATGTTATGTTAGTCACCATACAGTACATCGTTAGTTTTTGATGTAGTGATCCATGATTCATTATTTTCATATAACACCCAGGGCTAGATGCAGTATGTGCCCTCCTTAATACCCATCACCGGGCTAACCCATCCCCCCACCCCCCTCCCCTCTAAAACCCTGTTTGTTCCTCAGAGTCCATAGTTTCTCATGGTTCATCTACCGCTCCAATTTCCCCCCCATTCATTTTTCCCTTCCTTCTCCTAATGTCCTCCATGCTATTCCTTATGTTCCACAATGGAATATTACTCAGCCATCAGAAAGGATGAATACCCAACTTTTACATCAACATGGATGGGACTGGAGGAGATTATGCTAAGTGAAATAAGTCAAGCAGAGAAAGTCAATTATCATATGGTTTCACTTATTTGTGGAACACTCCTAGAGAATGTTTTAAAGAAATCTCTCTAGGGTCAGTATGTTATAGGCTGAATTATGTCTCCCTCCAAATTCATAAGTTAAAGAACTTACCCCCGGTACCTCAGAATGTGACTGCATTTGGACACAGTGTCTTTCAAGAGGTAATTAAGTGTAAGTGAAGCAATTAAAGACTAATGTCTTTAGACAAAGAAATTTAAAAAAAGGTAATACACAGACCCAGGGGTTAACATATGAGGACACAGTGAGAATGCAGCCATCTGCAAAGCAAGAAGAGAGGCATCAAAAGAAACTAAACCTACCAACACCTTGATCTTGGCTCCTAGCCTCCAGAACTGTGAAAAAGTAAATCTCTATTAATTTAAGCCACCTAGTCTGTGGTATTGTGTTACAGCAGCCCTAGCAAATTAATACACAGTATCTGCCAACTTTCTCATGATCCCTCAAAAAGAGGCTCTATTTTGGGAATTTCAGGCAACGTTAAATAAGGCAAGAGCATGGTGGCAAGCTCATGGGGGAGATATTTTGGCAGTTGGAATGTTGAGGCCTGCACAGTTCACATGTATGAGATTATATCCTCAGTTAGTCAGATGTGTATGGGGGCAGGAGGAATGAGTAGAGATGGGATGGTAAAGGGGAATTAATCGCTTAGAAAAATCTAGAACTTAGACAGTTGAACACCAATTATTTCATACAATGCTAGGTCTGAAAGAGACACCACAGATAATTTAGTTCAACACTTTCTTTGTATAGGTGATAAAACTAGGCCCTGAAAGAATAGCAGCTTGTCCAAAATCACTCAGTTGGTAGGATCCAGGTCTCTGGTCCATTGTTCTTTCTTTGATTCCAACCTATTTTTGAGGCAAGAATATATTCAGGTTTCTAATTTTTTTATTAGAATACCACTGCAAAATGCTTATAAATCAGAACTTGTATTTAAAAAATTAGCTCAGAGTCCCAGTTTTAAACCCACCAGTTACCAGTTTACGTCCTCAGGCAATCACATAACCTGTTGAGGACTCAGTTTTGTAAAGTGATGGTGATAATGGCTGCCCTTTCTATCTTACAGGATTGTCTTAATAACAACAAGAAGAAAAAGATAATGCATGAAAAGGTGCTTTGAATATCACAGTGCTTTATCATTTTAAGGTAATAATATTATAGCTTATTGTAGCTGAAGCTTAAAGTCCATTGTTTATTACCCATGATGGCTTTACTTTTAAACAAGTCCACTGTATCAAAATAGATAGCTTAAAAATAACATTTTAGGGGCGTCTGGGTGGCTCAGTCAGTTAAGCATCTACCTTCAGCTCAGGTCATGATCCCAGGGTCCTGAGACTGAGTCCCACATCGGGCTTCCTGCTCCGTGAGAAGCCTGCTTCTCCCTCTCCCTCTGCCTGCAGCTCCCCCTGCTTGTATCCTCTCTTTTTCTCTCTCTCTCTCTCTCTGTCAAATAAACAAATAAAATCTTTAAAAAAAATAGCACTTTAAACCCAACCTGAGCACAAGAACTAGTCATATCAGGGAAAATATCCATGAACTTTGGAAGAGGTTTAAATGGAATGGTTCCCTGCATCTGTGTTTATGTTACTGGAGGAAAGTCATTGCCTCTGGCAAAGAAATCAAGAAATCTGTAGCTCATTTCCCCCTTGATTACAAGATGATAGATAAGTGTTCATATACATCTGTCTTTGGGGGCTTCAGATACATATACTGTAAATTCAAGCCAAATCCTCGGAAGCCACTTATAAACAAAGTCTAAAAACCTCCTGCACCAGAAACCCCTCAGCCAACCTAATCTTCCTCACTGAGTAGTTGGTCACAGCAATAACACTATTGTATTAATTCCCCAGCTTCTTTATGAAGGGACTGTCAGAACTGAGCTCTCTATCTCCAAGTCCATTTTTGGCTGTTCACTAAAGAATTTATATAAGAACTTAAGTGGTTCTTAAGACAATTAGGAGAGAAGTCACATAACTAGATGTGCCCTATGGAGCACCCATCTGCTATATTGTTAATATTTTAATATTAAGTTATACATGTATAAATTTATGCCACTTATTAAAATCAGTAAGAACACTGAAACCTTACTGATAATCACACAATTGAAATCAAGATGCAGTTAAAGTATTTTATCAGCTTCTGCTTCCAAGTTATTTCTGCACTTAACTTTATATTTTTTTAAATCATAATCCACATATGAATAGTATAAGTGATAAGAGTTTGAGTTGCAATATCATGATACACATGAACTAAAATGCCTTCCTAGTGGGGCGCCTGGGTGGCTCAGTCGTTAAGTGTCTGCCTTCAGCTCAGGTCATGATCCTGGGGTCCTGGGATCGAGCCCTGCATCGGATTCCCTGCTCGGCGGGAAGCCTGCTTCTCCCTCTCCCACTTCCCCTGCTTGTGTTCCTGCTCTTGGTATCTCTCTCTGTCAAATAAATAAATAAAATATTTAAAAATAAAAAAATAAAAATAAATAAAATGACTTCCTAGTAAAATGTATTCTCTTGAGGGCAGGGGCCCTGTCTGTCTTATGGGGCGCTGAATCCACAGCATAGAGCACAACACATAAGTCTTTAAAAGAATAATTGTTTATTAAATGAATCCATTGGCTGAAAAAATATTCTTACGAAATTATGTGTTCAAAATTTATTTTCTATTAATATCTAAACACTTCTCATATTTCTTCTTATAAATAAATTAGACGGGAAGCCCCAACAATTAACTGTATCACTTAATGTGTTATTATTTCTCTGTTTCAAACTCTCCTTTTTGTACTTGTCTTTTGTGCTGCTGCGCCAGGACTCTGCAAGCCACATTTCTGAGAGTAGGTTGTAGGCTCTTGTAGTCTAGGGCACTAGAGAGAGAATGCAAGTCTAGGGGAGGCGGAAGAGACTTGGCTTGCAGTTCCTACGAGCATCCCCCCAGCCCTGCTTCTTCACTTGGCATTGGCAGTGGTGGTTCCTGCCTGTAGCAGCAGTGAATCCGTTTACACACTTGCAGAGCCAGCCCCACTCTCTCCCCCACCCCCAGATAGCAGCACTATTCAGAGAGTGCCCCGTCTTCAGAGGTGTGGATCCCCAGCCCTTGGGGAAGCTCCTCTGAACTCAGATTCCAACACCATCAAGAAGCACCTCCTCTTCAGAGGTCTGAATGTCAGCTCTGCAAGCTCTCCTCCTCTAAGTGTCTAAGTATTCATAATTACAACCTCTTCCTTTTGTTCTCTCAGCAAACCTAAGGTGTTCCTGCTCCTCAAACTTTAGCATGACTCGAAATCACCTGGAGGGCTTATAAGTCACAGATCCCTGGGTCCCACTCCCACAGATTCTGATTCTGTATGTCTGGGGCAAGCGCCTGAGAATTTACCTTTCTAACATGTTCCCAAGCAATATGGAGGCTTCTGGTCTTGAGTTCAGTTTGGATCATGTCTTTAGACTTCAATGTTGTACTGAATTCCTAGCCAAAGGGAAATAGGATGTGAAAAATCCAAGACATGCAATGGCATTAATAGTTAATCAAATTATCAGCTCTGGGTAATTGTGATGGAGTTCTTTGGGGACTCAAGCAACTGTTACACTTGATCATTATGTCAATATGTCAACAGAGATCATCGCAAGGACGGTGGTATGAGCTGGGTTCTTCTGAGTACACTGACTTGCTTAAAAAAAAAAAAAAGAGAGAGAGAACCTTAGGTCTTTAAACTCCCATTTCAAGTCATGTCAGAGAACTGAAAAGTTTTCATGGCAGCCCTAAAAGGATCTCTATTTCTTTTATCTATAAGACCAATATTGCTGAAAAGCAAATACCAAATTTAATTTTTTGATTGGCAGGATTCACAGACACTCAAAGTCTCCCCTGAAAGTTATGATGCTCGAGGTCAGAGGACAAATAAGGGCATCTGTTTGCACTTGGATGAAAATCAGAATTTTGAAAACTCAAGTAATTCTGAGCCTCTTTTGCTCAGAATTTGCAAGACGTTTGTTCTCCTATGATCTGGGGAGCCTTCCCTTGCTTAAAAACATTGTATTAACCTCATCTAGAGCAGCTGTCCAGTCAAGGTGCCCATTTTTTCAAGGCTCATCCCCTCAAGGGAGAAGCCCATTACCTCAATGACTTATTGCCATTAGACGCATAACTAGAGTCATATCTCTGCATAAGGAAGGGGGCATTCTTATTTAATTTAGTCTGTTTGGTAATCACAAGGTCAGAATAAGAGGGAGGCAGGAGGACTAGAGTCAGAGAAAGAAGGTGACATGACGATGAAATCAGAAAGAGAAAGATTGAGAGAGAAGAAGAGAGAGAGAAATTTGAAGATGCTATCCTGTTGGTTTTGAAGATGGAAGAGGGGACCAAAAGCTAAGAAATGCAGGTACCCTAAAGAAGCTGAGAAAAACAAGGAAGTGGATTTCCCCCTAAAATCTCCAGAAGAAATGTAGCCCTGCCAACACATTAATTTTAGGACTTTTGACCATGGTAACTATAAAATAATAGATTTATATTGTTTTTTAAAAGATTTTATTTATTTATTTGACAGAGAGAGAGATAGTGAGAGCAGGAACACAAGCAGGGGCAGTGGGAAAGGGTGAAGCAGGCTTTCTGCCAAGCAGGAAGCCCGACGCGGGGCTCGAGCCCAGGACCCTGGGATCATGACCTGAGCTGAAGGCAGGCACTTAACGACTGAGCCACCCAGGCACCCCAATAGATTTGTACTGTTGTAAGACACCAACTTTATTTGTTACAGTATCCATTTGTTACCGTAGCACTAGGAGAGGAATATACTGGTCCTTATATTGATGACATTATGCTGACTGGATCTGATGAGCAAAAAATAGCAAGTTCTTTACCTTTATGAAACATATGTGAATCAGAGGTTTGGAGATAAATCTCATAAAAATTCAGGGCCCATCACCTCATAAAGTTTTAGGCAATTCTAAGACCTAATGTGTACCAGATACCATTCTATTAATTGTAGCACTTATTATTTCATCCAGTAGGTTTAGAACAAAGTATTCTCTAATCTTGATCTCTTTTGAAGTGACCTGTTTCCAAAGTCTCTTCAATAAAAATCCATTTACCTCATTTCCTCCTTATATAGGAGTTGACATTTTATGGTCAGCAAAATTTCAATTTTGGTATCAAAATGACCATATTTGAACACAGATTCAAGATGTTTTAAAATTTTGAGCTTAGAAACTGTCACCAAAAATAATAATTAATTCTATTTTTTTAATACTTTTATGTTTAAAATATAAGGTAGTCTCTCATGAGAGACTATGGACTCTGAGAAACAAACTGAGGGTTCTAGAGGGGAGGGGATGGGGGGATGGGTTAGCCTGGTGATCAGTATTAAAGAGGGCACGTACTGAATGGAGCACTGGGTGTTATACGCAAACAATGAATCATGGAACACTACATCAAAAACTAATGATGTAATGTATGGTGATTAACATAACATAATAAAAAAATAAAATAAAATATAAGGTAAATTAATAATGAAGATATTAAATTTACAGATGTAATATTATAGATGTACTTTTCACACTAAGAAATAAAAGAGATCCAGGGAAGAAAATAACTGATATGCTGCACTTTAAAAATAAATGTCTTCATGTATACCACCATTTGCCAAGCTTTTGTAAATATGTTTTTGTTAAAAACAAAAAAACCTATAGCAACATAAAATCAAAATTATAATTATTTGCTAAACATATAATATGTGGTAAACACCCTGAGATGCATTCTGCTAAATGTAAAATTGGAAAGGTCATGGTTTTTACCCTCTAAAAGCAATCTGGAGCTTATATAAGGTATCAAAATGCTAAAAGTCACAAAAGAATAAATAGCCACAGTGTAAGAAAAGTATCATGTAGTGACATTACTTGCCAAAAGAATTGAATAATAATAGAAAGGAGCTGAGAAGATCATGAAACTTGGAGGAATTGGAATTTGAGCTGAGTTTTTCAAAGAAGGAAAGGTGAAGAAAAGCAGAGTATTCTAGAGAAGTGTAATGATGAACAAAAAGCTTGGACTCTTATAAGACAAAAGAACAATTTTAATACTCCATTTTAAAGATAGGAGTTTAAGGCTCAAAAAGGTTAACACTGGTATGATTCTGTATCTGTGTCTTTGCAATGTCAAGATAGGTTCCTAAAAGGCTTCAAAGATTCAAGGATCCTCACGTCTACAAGGAGAGGTGCGGAGATGTCTGGTGCGACAATTTCTATATCCGAGTAATAACACATGAATTGACTACAAGATCTGTAGAAGAACCAACATCTAAATTGGCAAGGATGCGTTTCTTTGGTCATCGTATACTTAAATTCCCTAAACTTAACTGACAGCCATTGTGTTCTAAATTTGTAAAGAGAGAGAGAGCACAAGATAGTGGGAAAAGCTGACCCAAAGCCAGGAGACTAGAAGTCCTGACCCACCTGGACTACATGATTTCTAAGCCCCATCAGCTCTAAAATCCTATGGCAATGTGGAGGTTTTGTAGGTACTAGGCCAAGATAGAAACAGTTAAGCAGAATATTCTTCCAACTCAAATCCCAATGCTGTACTTAGGTTAACTTCTCTCTCACAACTAATTAAAATCACTGGCTCTTTTAGGACAACTTGATCTGCATGTCTGACTCATTTTCTTGTAGTGCTAGAAATGGGAAGAAACACAAAGGAACACAGTTCTGAGTCCACATGGCCCCATCTGTATGCAAATCACCAAACAGAATGCAAAATACTTAACACCAATAATGTCAGAGTTATTAAAGCAAGTAATTTCCTTTTCCTGACACCATTTTCATGAAGCTTGTCAAAACAGTCTCTTCCAACTTACTTAAGGTCTAAGAGGCTTTTCCAAGAAAATAGGCTCCCATGTTAATGCAAATTCCTTCCAATTTTGAGCAGAGGAGTTCACCGGGTGAATCTCTGGGTGGGAACCATGACCGTGCAAGTGATCCTTACTCACTTCTGAAACTTCACCACCTCTGAGAACTTTCTCACTGCCATTACCTTTCCCTTGCCAGGACCCCAAATACACACCATTCCCGTTTTTAAATTCTGGCCCATTTTGTTTTTTGTAAAGTACTTCCCCACTGCAAACAAGGTGAGCAATGTGCCTCCCAGCCCCTGCGTGCTTTCTCAGTCATCTCACTGTCACTTGTACAGATAATGCCAAAGGTTCAAGTTCCTCTTCACCTTAAGACTAAAACATTCATTTTAGTTACCAATCCTTCTTCCAGTCTGACGTTGGGAAGGACATGTGACATTAATCTCCTCTTCCCTCTAGGGCTTGCCAAAGACCAAAAAATTTTTGACTGTAACTGGCTCTCAGCATTGATAAATCCGAAACCATCTGTGTACATCAGGAAAGAAGGAAAGCTCACTTGCTTCTAAGAAAAAAAATTCATGTTTTTCATGCTCGAGGCCTTACTCCTGAGAATCAAATTGGAAAACACCATTTCAAAAGGCACATTCAAAGCCAGGGACAATCTGTGAAGGGAAAAATATAGCTGCTAGAAACAAGTAAACAATTCTATACTTTGGATCTTTGAAAACAAGATAAAAGTACTTTACAAAAAACAAAATCTAAGAAACTCAGAAAAACTGACATTACTTGTGAACCTGATTTGCTGATATACTTTTTATAAGAGGAGGCCAGTGTTTTTTTTTTTAAGGTTGCCTTACCCATTATATAAGAAGCAGTATTCGAGGTTTTTCCTTCATGATATATTGATAAGAACTTTGTAATATACTGATAGAAATATTTCCTTCACGATATAATTGTAAGCAAGTTCCCATTGCCTATAGAAGAAAGGCCAAACTCCTCGGTATAGTTTACAAAGCTCTTCATGAAACGGCCTCAGCTCGGCTTTCTAGCCATATCTCCCCATGACCCCATATTCACCCTTTGTTCCAAAAGTACTGAATATTAGCAATTTCTCACATTCTCTCAGGTCTCTGCACATACATCCCTTGCTATTCTTTGAATGCTCAGCCCTCCCACCCCACTGTCTAGCTAACTTCTATCTTTTCTGCAAGAGTCTGTATGAGTGTCCTCTACTAGAAGTCTCCGATTCCCAAAGGATGAAAAAGGTCTCTCTCTGCTCATATTTGTCCTCTGCATTCATTATGTTAATGCCCAGGGTGGGTGAATTTAGGTCAGGAAGTCCTCTAATGGCACAATGATTTTAATCCATTATCCCTCATGGCCTGAACTTATAGAGAGATTTTTAAAAACTATACCCACAAGAGGTATTTGACAAATATGAATACCCAGGAATAGCTTTATAAAATAATACCAAAGCATTAAATAATAAATTTTATATGTTTGAAATTATACTAAGGCTTATATTCTTCCATGTGTTTGAAGCAATTCATTTTATTTATTTGTAATTATTGATTTATACATACATAGAGATTTCATACTGTTGAAGACAATAGTTTCCAGTTTAAATTTTTATAGCTTCCAAAAAATATAAGCTAACATTTAAATGGATCCAATGGTGAATCAAATTTATAAAAGTAATCATAATCTTATATATATTTTTTACATGCCTATACACTGTACTTTCTTAAATAAGGCATCTCTGCATAATCAATTACAACTAAATAACAGCATCACAAAAAGGCTGCTGGAATAACTGGAGTAGCATTAAAATGGACATACTTCTTGTCTCAAGTTTGTTTTAAGCAGGCGCTGGAAGGAGGAGAGGATATGCATTTTTATGGATGTTAGTAAGTAATAAATACTGCAAAACAGTGTGTCTATATGATCTTCTGTAGACAGATGTCAGTAAATTATACATGGCAGTGAATTTTGCTTTGCTAAAGTAAAGAAATATGAATAGTTTTGTTTTGCTAAAGTAGGAATTGTAAACCAAGAAGTAGTAGGAGAGGAATACAAATTTTGAGTTGGGGGTCTGGGAATAGAATGTGGGCTTAGAGTGGAAGCAAGATTCTAGATGACAATTGAAGACATTTTTTTTTAAAGATTTTATTTATTTATTTGAGAGAGAGAAAATGAGAGACAGAGAGCATGAGAGGGAGGAGAGTCAGAGGGAGAAGCAGACTCCCCGCTGAGCAGGGAACCTGATGTGGGACTCGATCCTGGGACTCCAGGATCATGAACTGAGCCGAAGGCAGTCGCTTAACCAACTGAGCCACCCAGGTGCCCCTGAAGACATTTCTTAATTCAGAATAAAGGCCTATCTCATTGAATTAAGCAATTGGTAGTCGTCATGACTCCTAAGAAAAAAATAGACAAAGATAATTTTTGTAACTATGAGAAGCAGTGTGGGGAAGGAGAGAGACTGATAAGGAATTGTTTAGAAATAAAGTCCTAACAGAGGAGGAAGGGAAAAAGAAAGAGAAGACCCGAGAAAAAGTGCCATAAGGAAAGAGTCAAGGATAATTCTGTAGTTACACTTGAAGAAGCTCAAGAGTCTAGTGGTCAGCAGCACTAAAAATAGGTCAAAGGGTAGGAGAGCACCTGCGACCTGTACATTCAATATTTTAAAATGTCAATCTTTCTCAGAATATTATATGAAGTTATTTCAGATCAAATAAACTCCCAAAGTTTGAAAAAACTCAACTACTCCTTGGGGAAGGGGGTATAGAGGGAACAGAGGTAATGTGACAAAGTGATTCTAATGACCAGCTGGAATGTAAACTGACAGAAATAGCTAATAAAAAAACATTTAAGAAATAATGAGAGGGTAATTTGTTTTTTTTCTAGTTACTAAAGGTTTTTATAAATGATAAAATAGGGACTCCTGGGTGGCTCAGTCATTAAGTGTCTGCCTTCGGCTCAGGTCATGATCCCAGGGTTCTGGGATCGAGCCCTGCACTGGGCTCCCTGCTCAGCAGGGAGCCTGCTTCTCCCTCTGCCTGCCGCTCCCCCTGCTTGTGCTCTCTCTGTCTCTCTTTCTCTGATAAATAAATAAATACAACCTTAAAATATATATATATGATAAAATAATAAGAAATAAAAGCAGTGTGATATTCATCATAAGAATTGGTAGATACAATTACACAAAATAAGAGAAAGCCTAGAAATAATCCATAGTATATGCAAAAATACAGTGTATAATTAAGGTAAATTTCAAAATCATGGGAGATAGAAAAATTATTCAAAAAGTGGAACTGGAATAACTGGTTAACTATTTTAAAATAAAAAGTAAGATTCCTTCCTTATATCATATACTGAAATGAATTCCAGTTGGATTAAAAAGTTTAATGTAAAACATACACCCACACCCACACACACAGGAACACAAGAAAATACAGGTTAAATTATTTTTATCTGAAAAAGAGAAACAACAAATTTGAGAAAATTTTAGCTAAATTGACCAAAATAGAAAAGACTCGAATTATTAGAATCAGAAATGAAAGCAGACATTACTATCAACTCTAAAGAAATGAAAAGGAGTATAAAGGAATACCATAGACAGTTGTATGCTAATAAATTAGTTAACTTAGACAAAATTGACAAATTGTTAAAAGGACACGAACTGTTGAAACTGATTCAAGAAAAATAGATAAAGCTATCAGAAATAAAAAAGATTGATTAGTAATCAAAAAGTTACCTACAAATAAAAGCCAGCCACAGATGGCTGCTGAATTCTATTAAACATTTAAAGAAGCATGAATACTAATTCTTCGCAAATTCTTCCAAAAATTAGAAGAGGAGGGAACACTGCCCACCTCATTTTACGAGATCAGTATTACCCTGGTATCAAAACAAAAGACATCATTTGAAAATCAATTAATGTAATATATTCTATTAATATAATAAAAAAGAACAAAACCTACATGGTCATCTGAATAGAAGTAGAAAAAGAATGTGATTAAATTCAACACCATTTCATGATAGAAACATGCAAGAAACAAGGAATGGAAAGGCACTTCCACAACCTGATAAAGGGCATCTACAAAAAACCTACAGCTGACATAATTCTTCATGGTGAGAAAAAGGACACTTTCCTTCTAATTAGGATCAAGAACAAGGTAAGAAAGGCACCTGGTTGGCTCAGTCAGTAGAGTATGCAACTCTTGATCTCAAGGCTATAAGTTCGAGCCCCATGTTGGGTAAGAGATTACTTAAAAATTAAGTCTTAAAGAAAAGAAAGAACAAGATAAGAATATCTGCTTTCACCACTTCTATTCAACATCTAGACAGGCAATTAGGCAAAAATAGATAGATGATAGATGATAGATAGATAGATAGATAGACAGATGTTATTCAGATTGAAAAAGAAGTAAAACTATCTCATGTTATTCACACTTAACATGATCTTATATATAGAAGATCCTAAGGAATACACCAAAGTTCCGCAAGTTTGAAAGATTTAAAATCAATATACAAAAATCATTTATATTTCTACACATTTGCAATGAGCAATCTGAAAATTAATTTTTAAATCTCCATTTATAATAGCATCAAAAAAAGAATAAAATGTTTAGGAATGAATTTAGTAAAAATATAAAACTTATATGCTGAAAACTATAAAACATTATTGAAAGAAATTAAAGAATATTTAAATGTATAGAAAATCATCCCCATGTTCATGAGTTAGAAAACTTAATATTTTTAAGATGGCAATATTCCTCAAATTGACCAACAGATTTAATGCAATGCCCCTTAAAATTTCAGCTGACTCCTTTGTAGAAATTGACAAGTTGATTCTAATATTAAATATGGGATCTTAAGGAACTCATAATAGCCAAAACAATCTTGAAAAAGAAGAACAAAGTAGGAGAACTCACACTTTGCAATTTCAAAACTTAGTATGGTATGGTACTAGCATAAGGATAAACATATAGACCAATGAAATAGAATTTAGAGTCCAGAAATAAACACATATGTCTACGGTCAACTAATTTTCAACAAGAGTACCAACATCATTTAATGGGGAAAGAACAGAATTCTCAACAAATTGTTCCAGGACAATGGGAAAGCCACATTTAAAAGAATAGAGTTGGACCTTTACCTCATAGCACTTTCAAATATTGAATCAAGATAGATCAAAGACCTAAATGAAAGAGCTCAAGCTATAAAATTATTAGAAGAAAACACAGGGTGAATCTTCATAGCCTTAAATTTGGCAACATTTTCTTAGATATGACACCAAAAGCACAAGTGATAAAAAAAAAAAACCTAAATAGATAAGTTGAATTTCATCAAATTTTAAAACCTTTTGTATGTCAAAGGATACTGTCACAAAAGTGAGAAGACAATCCACAGAAAGGGAGGAAATTTTTGTTAGTCATATATCTGATAAGATTTTAGTATCCAGAATATATAAAGAACTCCTACAACTCAACAACAAACAACTTGATTAAAAAATGGGCAAAGCACTTGAATAGACATTTTTTCAAAGAAGATATACAAATAACCAACAAGTACATAAAAAGATGTTTAACGTCATTAGTAATTAGGGAAACGCTAATCGAAGCCACAAGGAGATACCGCTTCATACCCAGTAGGATGGCTATACCATTCTTTTTAAAGATTTTATTTATTTATTTATTTATTTATTTATTTATTTATTTGAGAGAGAGGGGGAGAGAGTGGGGGGAAGGACAGATCTCTAGCAGACTCCACACTGAGCGCATAGTCGACCGTGGGGCAGGAGCCCAATGTGGGGCTCAATCCCACGACCCTGAGATCATGACCTGAGCCAAAATCAAGAGTCAGACAGTCAACTGACAGCTACCCAGGCACCCAAGATGGTTATATATATTTTTTTTATTTTTATTTATTTTTTATTATGTTATGTTAGTCACCATACATTACATCATTAGTTTTTGATGTGGTGATCCACGATTCATTGTTTTCATATAACACCCAGTGCTCCATTCAGTATGTGCCCTCCTTAATACCCATCACCAGGCTAACCCATCCCCCCCCACCCTCCTTCCCTCTAAAACCCTCAGATTGTTTCTCAGAGTCCATAGTCTCTCATGGTTCATCTCTCCCTCCAATTTCCTCCCACTAATTTTTCCCTTCCTTCTCCTAATGTCCTCCATGCTATTTCTTATGTTCCACAAATAAGTGAAACCATATGATAATTGACTTTCTCTGCTTGACTTATTTCACTTAGCATAATCTCCTCCAGTCTCATCCATATTGATGTAAAAGTTGGGTATTCATCCTTTCTGATGGCTGAGTAATAGTCCATTGTATACATGGACCACATCTTTATCCATTCATCTGTTGAAGGGCATCTCTGCTCTTTGCACAGTTTGGCTATTGTGGACATTGCTGCTATGAACATTGGGGTGCATGTGGCCCTTCTTTTCACTACATCTGTGTCTTTGGGGTAAATACCCAGGAGTGCAATTGCTGGGTCATAGGGTAGCTCTATTTTTAATTTTTTGAGGCACCTCCACACTGTTTTCCAAAGTGGCTGTACCAACTTGCATTCCCACCAACAGTTAAGGGTTCCCCTTTCTCTCTCTATTTTTTTTAAACATGAAAAATAGCAAAGTGCTTACAAGAATGTGAAGAACTTAGCATACTTGTACACTGCTGATGTAAATATAAAATAATGCAGTCACTGTGGAAATCAGTTTGACAGTTCCTCAAAAAGTTAAACACAGAATTAACATACAACCCAGAAATTTCACTCATAGAAATATCCAAATAATTAAAAGCAGGTACTCAAATACATGCACATGATGTTTACAGCAGCCATATTCACAACAGCCAAAAGGTAGAAACAAAACCTCCATTATTAACAACAGATGACTAGATTAAAAATTTTTGATATATCCACTCAGTTGAACATAATTTGGCCATAAAAAAGAAGAAAGTACTGATAACAGGCTACAGAATGGATGAATCTTAAAAGCATGATGCTAAGTGAAAGAAGTCAACCACAAAAGACCAAATATTATATGATTCCACTGATATAAAGTGTATGGAGTAGGCAAATCTATGGAGAGAGAAAGTGGATTAGTGGGTGCTTAGAACTAGGCGGGAAGGGAATGACAGGAGTGACAAATAAGGGTTTGAAATTCCTGTTGCGGTGATAAAAAATATTCTAAAATTGACCGTGGGGATGGTTGCACATATCTGTGACTGTTAAAAACCATTGAATGACACAACTTAAATGGGTGAATTGTATGGTATGTGAATTATATTTCAAAAAAGCTGTTTAAGAAAAAGAGTGAAAGGGAACTAGAGAAATATACACCAAAATGTTAATAATAGTGAGATTATGAGCAAGCAAATATAACGCCCAAATGGCCAGTGGCTCACATTAGGACTTTATGCAAACTTCAAAATAATTTTAAAATCACTCTAATTATGGCCAAAATGGAGGAAAAGGGACCAAATTTACCTTTCACCTGAAGCAGCAAAAAAGAAAAAAAAAAAAAAAGACAAAAACACGTAAAGGTCATTTTCAAGACACTAGATATCAGACAACAAATGACAGTGAACTCTAAAGAAGCAAGCAAGATAAGCCCCAAAACTGCCCCAGTTTATTGTATGCTGCCAGGTAGGGAGAAACCAAGAAGTGCCCAACAGACTCCCTGAGTTGAGATCAATGCAGTTAGAATTCTCTGGACAGAGTTCCAGAAAGGAGAAAAGTGCAGAAAAGGGGACCCCAGAGGCCTGCAGAGAGTCTCTCTTAAGTTTTCAACTGATTACTAATCAGGATAGGTTCTTGCAGAAATTACCCAAGGACAAAGAAAGAACTACTCCAAAGAACTACAGGTAATAGTGCCTGGTTTTCACACAGGTCCAAGAATAGTGCCTGTTCCCACCAACCAGACAGGAAAGCCTCATGATTCACAGGACACTGGGCAGAGACTACAGAAGGGACTTACCTTGGGGGATATTTAGCTGGAGACAGAGCACTGCTCTGGTCCCACCTAACCTTAAAAGAATAGCTACAATATATAAATTATATATTCTCAAAACTCAATACTAAGAAAACAAACAATCCTATTACAAACAGAAGGAAAAAAAAATCTGAACAGATACTTCAGTAAAAAAGACATCCAGTGGCCAAATAAGCACATGAAAAGATGATCAGTATCATTAGTCATTAGGAAAATGCAAATTAAAACCACAATGAGAGGGGCGCCTAGGTGGCTCAGTTGGGTAAGCATTGGACTCTTGGTTTCCGCTCAGGTTGTGATCTCGAGGTCAGATCAAGCCCCACATGGGGCTCTGCACTCAGTGTGGAGTCTGCTTTAGATTTTTTCTCCCTCTGCCCCTCCCCACTCACTCTTGCATGCTCTCTCTCTCTCTCTCAAATAAATAAATAAAATCTTAAAAAAAAAAAAAAAGAAAACACAATGAGATACCACCTTACACCCATTAGGGTGGCTAAAATTTAATTAAATGACCATACCAGTCATTGGTGAGGATATGGAAGAACTAGAACTCTCATACACTACTGGTGGGAATATAAAATGGTACAATCACTTCAGAAAATACTTTTGTGGTTTCTTAAAAGTTAAATAGACATCTACCATAAGATCTAGCCA
Organism: Neomonachus schauinslandi; assembly: GCF_002201575.2. Taxonomy (NCBI): domain Eukaryota; kingdom Metazoa; phylum Chordata; class Mammalia; order Carnivora; family Phocidae; genus Neomonachus; species Neomonachus schauinslandi. The sequence continues at coordinate 57,758,813 of NC_058411.1, read as the reverse complement.
TTCCCTTCTAGATATTGTCCCAAAAGAAAGCATAGGACCATACAGGGACATACAGGGATATTCATAGCAGCTTCATGTGTTATAGATACACATTGGAAACAATGCAAATGTGAATCAAGCAGTGAATGGATAAACTGTGACATTCTTACAATGGAATAATATTCAGTAATATAAAGGGTTACACTACAGATACATGAAATAACACAAGTAATTCTCAAAATAATGATGCTGAGGGGTGCCTGGGTGGCTAGTCAGTTAAGTGTCTGACTCTTGGTTTTGGCTCAGGTCATGATCCCAGGGTCTTGAGATTGAGCCCCATGTCAGGTTCCCTGCTCAGTGGGGAGTCTGCTTCTCTCCCTCTGCGCCTCCCCCCATGCTTGCTCTCTCTCTCTCTCTCTCAAATAAATAAATGAATCTTTAAAAAAATAATTATGCTGAGTAACAGAAGTCAGACCAAAAATAAAAAGTACATGTACTGTATAATCTCATTTATATAAAATTCTATAAAATGCTAATTAAACTATACAAACAGAAAGTAGATCAGCGGTTGCCTGGGCACAGGGCAGGAGAAGGACAAGGAAGGGGAGAAGGGAGAAGTTATACCAAAGGCCTGAGAAAACCTGGGGTGATGCCCTCCCAGATGTATCCAAATGTCAAAACTTTTCCAATTGTACACTTTAAATATGTACAATTTATTGCATATCAACTGAACTTCAACAACAATATTTTGAAAAGAAAAAAACATGCCAACACGAAGTTCATGATTTCCTATTATACAATGCAATTCATATTTTATACTTTGCATTTTATCTATTTTATTCCTAAATGAGAAATAAGTTATAAAAAAGAAACCATGGCCATCTGCAATAGAAGAAACCTTAGGGATTATTTAATATGCCCCCCTCTTGTTCACCTGAGGAACTTGAACCCCAGCAAGGCCAATCTGCCCAAGGTCACATGGTTTGTAACAACCAGAGAAGGACTTCTGTTAGTGTTCTTTTGCATTCCATGATTCTTTCGGTGTTTCATACCTTATGTTCTCTATGAATATACAGACTATATATGCTATTACAACAACTCCTGCAGCTCATTCTAAGTTTTCATTTGGTAGGTAAGTATATTTGTAAATGTATAAATTCTTATCTGAATTGCTTGCTTACTGAAATGGTATTTACTTATGACCTTAAGTTTTTAAATGAAATACATTTTTTATATGAATGAGCTTGACATATCTGTCTGGTACCAGGAAGCTTACAAGATAGGTCTCATATTATTTGAATTTCCTTTTTACCATGGTTTGTGTAAAAACCATAGACCATATCTTTACATTGGCTATATAATCAGATGTTTATACAGCATGAATATTCAATATAGAATCTAGGTTTATTCCCAACTGTGGCCAGTTGAACTAAAAATGATTTGATGCCAGTAACATGTATCAAGATCGCAAATAGTCTTAAAATGTAAAGTAAGGTCTTTTGAAACAATTCTTTACTATAGAAATCTAATAACCAGGATTTTCTTTAGAATATTAATGTGGTTGTTATTCATTACAGGAATGTGGGAGACACATTCAGAGATCTATTTTTAAATAAGAGGCAAGAAAATTTATGTTTTCTGCTGTAATCAGTAAATACTACAAATCTATACACTGTATTGAACTTTTCACTCCCCATATCTGCCTCCTTTTGTTCTCCTTTCTTCCCAAAAAACAAAGAAATGAAAGAAAAATACCATACAATAGTCTCTCCATGTTTTCTCAATGCTCCCTTTGCTCAGTGACATATTCTAGCAGGGCAGTCGAGAGACTCTGACTTGAAAAACTGAGAGACTCAATATTTATGGGCCAATTTACCCAAATTCAATGGTTTTAAGAGAAAAAAATGTTCAATATATGTTCAGTAATATGTATAAATAGACATAGCTACAACTTTCAGGTACTTCGAGATTCATTCATAAGATATTCTGAAACATTCCCCAAATATGCTGTGCTAAGCAAATATTAAGTAGCAATAATCCTTTTGCTCTCCCCTTAGGCAGAAATTTTCACATGTTAAGATAACTGAGTATAATGGCATTAGGCTGCTCATGCCTTGGCCTAGCAGATGCATTTGCAGAATTTAGTATTTACAATGTGCACATAACAGATTCTCCTACCTAGTAAAAACCTCTGCCTCAGTTCCTGCTAACATTTGACTCTATGTAGTGGAACATAGGTTTTCAAATACTGTCTTGACCCAGTTTGGAGGCCCTGACTAGAGGCTGGTCATTTCACCTTCTTAAGCAGCTAATTAAGTCCACACCCCCAACCACCTCCCATATCAGCTCCCACACTCCGTGTCACTATATACCTGCTCTAACTGCCCAAGGGCCAGGCACCTACAACCAGGGCCAGGCCCTAAGTCCCAGAGCCCACTGATATTTTCAAATTGGCCAATCCTAAACCTGCTTGCCCTGCCTCACCTTTTCCTTCACTCAGAACCATCGATAAAGGCACTTACCCATAGTTCCTCTCTCCCCTCCTGCCTGACTGATCTGGTGCTTCTCCTGAGTGGCCTTGTGTTGTGTGCTGTGTTCTCCCCCAGAGAATGGTGAGTACAATAAACTATGAAACTCTTCCTGGTTTCTCTCTCTTGATTTGTTCTGGCCTCCCCGTATCTCACCCCAGGTAATATTCTTAAAAGGAAGGAAGGAAGGAAGGAAGGAAGGAAGGAAGGAAGGAAGGAAG